>NC_143561.1:51795000-52099772 GCF_054136105.1 Typopeltis vanoorti
CTCCTGAACTTGACTGGATCAATCCCTGTCCATTCCATCTCGTCTTGCTTATTCCCAATATTTCTTTGACTATATTGGCTTGTAGTGGAGGGGTTGAGGCCTAATCTCCCATGCTGGCCACATAACATCTTAGGAGATGCATTTTATAGCTTTTTCCCAGCTCTTTGCTCAGTATCAACTTTGCCATGGCTTATTACGATACCATGTTTCCTGGGGAGGGGGGGGTTCACTTGGAGGCACGATATTAAGACTTCCTGGGTATGGCCCTCCGGACTTCATCGAAATATTGGCACTGCCATCTATATCAGTTCCATCAGGGATTTTGACCCTGTTGTAGGTTGCCAGCCCACCATGGAAATCCATTCATGGGCCGGACATCTATCCAGAAGAGAAGATGAATGATGGACCATACTAACGAACTGGATTCCAAAAGAAGGGAAACAAGGCCAAGGACGTCCTGAAAGAAGGTGGAGTGATTGTCAAATTTTTGGGGGAAAATTGGTTAACCATTGCCAAGAACAGAGAAAGGTGGAAAGAACTGGAGGAGGCCTTCATCCAGCAGTGGACAGAAAATGGCTGAAAAGAAAAAAGAATATTCGCTTGCTTTTGATGTTTTATACATAGTCCTCACATTCTAACATCCATTTTGTATGTTTCTTTTTTTTGGCTCCAAATAGTGTATATGTCTCTTTTAGTTTTTGTGTCTTGTCCAAATTTTTGGTTGTATTCATCAATTCCCTAGTTCCTCCATAAGAGCGTTCGCTAGGAGGATGCCACCTCAACAGTTTATCTTCATTTAGTATTACATTTTGGTCAGATATTTCTGTGGTCCTGATTTCTGTAGCAAAACACTTTTTTTTCACAAGGATAAGTTGCTAGCCCTTCACTCAATCCTCATCTATTTACCTAGGCTTGGGACCAGCGTCATGCAGCATAACCACATCATGGCTAGCTTAAAGTAATATCTATTAAGAGTCTTTTGTCCTGGCAGCTAAATCTGTTCTTGGTCTTTTTTTTTTAAGCTCCAATAAACTTATTTAGTAAAACTAGCTACTATTTATTATTAATTCACCATCAATAACAATTGCTATTAATTGGTTGGTTGGTCAGCCTGATTTGCTTAGTAGTTAATGTATCTACTCTCTAGCCAACAGTCTGTTAGTTCAAATCTTCATGGATATGGATTTTCTTAGTTGGGGGGATGAATTTCATCGGCTAGTATGACACTCTGTGTATTGAAGTGGCCTGAAAAAGTTCCATGTTTGGTCTAGCAAACAGTTTCCAGACCTCAAAGGCAAAAAAAAAAAAAAAAAAGGAAAAAAAAAAAAAAAAGAAAAAAAAAAAGAAAAAAAAAATCCTTAGCCCATGCACAATACTAATGTATTATAGGATTATAACTTTTTTGCAAATGGGAGTCACATAAAAAAATGATGTAACATAATTTGAAGATGCTATTTGCTTATTAATATTAATAAATAATGCTTATTTTAATTTTGTGCTATTCTTAATACATTCAAGTCCAATGATGAATGCTCTATAAATTGCAATCACAATTTAAATTATTTAATTTCCAGTTTTGGATGCTCAGTAAGAAGGGAGAATTAAGACATGATAATAACTGTTTAACTTGTATCGGAAAAGATGTTGTTATTTATCCATGCAGTGGGTCAGAAAGTAGTATTTGGATTTATAATTCAAAGGTAAATATTATTATAATTATTTGATATAATTTTCATTTTTGCAAATTATAACAATATATACTTTGTTATAATTTATCGACAGGGTTTTCCATGCCAACCCCCACCACCACCACTGTATGTGAGAGAAAATGTGAAGTAAGGTCTAAATCACAACAAATAATGGACTGCACTTCTTCTTCTTCTGCAGCTTTTCCCCCTTAAGTAGGGTCGCTGTTTGTGGCGAGTCTCCTCCACAACTTCTTGTCTTGGGCTGTAGCCACATCCAATTTTTTCATCCTCAAGTCCTCCTCCACCATCTCTTCTTTGGCCGTCTGCACTTCCTCTTCCCCTGCACATCCATCTGCATGACCTTTCTTCCCACATACTCTTCCTCATCACATGACCAAACCACCTCAACCTTGCCTCCTGTATCTTTGCTCCTAAGTTCGTAACTTTCACCATTCCCCTTACATAGTCATTTCTCAGATGATCCTTTCTGGTCACACTGCACATCCAACTAAGCATTCTCATCTCTGCTTCCTCCATCCTGCTGATGTTATTTTTCCTCAGGGCCACAGTTTCCAAAGCATACATCATAGTTGGTCCTACCACTGTCCTGTAAATTTTGCCTTTTAGATTGATCAGCACCCTCTTATCACATAGCACTCCAGCCATCTCTCTCCAGTTCCTCCATCCTACTTCCTTCTCAGCCTCACCATCCTCTTTCATTGCTGAACCTAAGTATCTAAAGTCGCTGACCTTCCTGATGACATTTCCTTCCAGCTCCAGATCTGTCTCCTGGCTGCCATCCACTTTGCAACACATATACTTGGTCTTACTTCTGCTCAGTCTCATACCTCTCTCTTCCAGTACTTTCCTCCAACTTTCCAGTTTGGCTGCCACTTCTCTTGATTCTGCACACAGCACGATGTCATCTGCATACAGCATAGTCCAAGGTGCATCTTCTCTTACTTCCTTCGTCACCACCTCCATCACAATATTAAACAGGAATGGACTTGATGCAAGCCAACTGTCAATGGAAAACTTTCTGTCACTCCCAGGCATGTTCGAACACTTGTCTTCACATTTCTGTACATCTCCTGCACCAACCTGACACATTTCTCCAGTACCTTCTTCTTCCTCAGACACCTCCAGACTTCTTGTCTTGGCACTCTATCATACGCTTTTTCTAGATCAATAAATACCAAATGTAGCTCCCGTTGCTTCTCTTGAAACTTTTCCATCATCTGTCATACCCCAAAGATAGAATCTGTGGCTGATCGACCAGGCAGCATGAAGCCAAATTACTCCTTTGCAATTTCCACCTCCTTCCTCAGTCTTCCATCAAGAACCCTTTCTAGGATTTTCATTGTGTGGGACATCAACTTTATTCCTCTGTAATTCTTACAGTCTTGTGCATCCCCTTCACCCTTGTAGATGGGGACAAGAGTGCTTTCCCTCCATTCCTTGGGTATATTTTCCTGTTGACAAACTTTTATTAACAGGTTCCACAGCAGGTCAATTCCCTCTTCCCCCAGAGCCTTCCATGCCTCCACTGGAATCCTGTCTGGCCCCACCGATTTTTCCATTCTTCATCCTCTTCATGGCCTCCTTCACTTCCACTGTACTGATATTCTGCACCATCCCCCTCAGAAGGCTGCCCATCTTCTCTGTGATTCCTTGCATTTTCCTCATTCAAAAGTCCCTCAAAGTATATTCTCCATCTCTTTCTTATGTCCACATCCCTCCATAATATTCTTCCTTCAGCATCTTTGATCTGCCTCACATGTATGATGTCCTTTGAAGCCTTATTTCTACATTTTGCCAATCGATAAATCTTTCTCTGTCCTTACTTTGTTTCTAATTAATCATAAAGGTCTTGATATGGCATGGCCTTCGCCTGTGCAACAACTCTCTTGGCTTCTTGCTTTTTCTCTCTATCCTCTTCCACTTCTGCTTTGCCTTCCTCTTAGCCGTTACTGCTTCTTGTACATCATTATTCCACCACCAACCCTCCTTCTGCTCTGTAATGTTTCAGGATGTTTCACCAAGCACCTCAATTGCACAGCTTAGAATTATTTTTGAATTATGTCTCTACCAGTCTTGTACACTTTCTAGTCCATCCAAAAAACACCATATCCCTAAAACGGCTCCTCACACTCTCTTCTTTTAAGTGAAACCACTTAATTTTCTTCCTCCCATGGCTTCCAAAGGTTCTTATCTTCGACTTTATTTCAAAGCCTGCACACAGCAGCCGTTATTGCTGTGCCACTTGATCTGTTGGGATTACTTTACAATTTGTTATTGCCTTAAGATGTTTACTTCTAGTCAAAATGTAGTCAATCCGAGAACTATTGTTATATGTTATCAAATGCTCTTCCCTCTTACAGAAGGAGGAGTTCACAATTGCCAGATCAAACGCTACTGCAAAGTCCAAAATCCTCTCTCCTTCCTGGTTCATCACTTCCACTCCATGGCCACCATGCACCCTTTCACAGTCCCTATTCCGTCTCCCTGTGTGTCCGTTCAAGTCTCCTCTGACAATCACCATCTCGTTTTCTTCCAGTTCCTCATTTCTTCATCTAGCACATTCCAGAATTCATCTTGCTCTTCTGCTCTACAGCCAACTTGTGGGGCATATATGCATAAGATGACCAGTTGCTCCTCCAAGACCCAGTTTCATTCGCATGATCCTGTCATTCCTCCTACCCATTTCCAGTACTTCGCCCTTCATTCTGCCACACACCACAATTCCAACACCATTTCTTCCCTCTTTATTCGCTCCAGAGTAGAACAATTTATACCCATCTCCTAGTTCCTTCGCCTTTTCTCCTTTCCACCTTCTCTCCAGCACGCATAAAATGTCCAACTTCCTCTTCCTCATCATGTCTGCCACCTCTCTTCCCCTTCCAGTCATGCTTCTAACATTCAACATTCCCAACATTCCCTCCACTTGCTGGGCTCGCTTCTTTAACTTCAACTGCCCTTGATGCTGGCTGCTCGTCGCTTAAGGGGTATGCCCTAGCCCTTGTATCACTTTCTTTTCGACTCATTTAATCATATCTAGAGCTGGCAGTGACGTTTTATGACCGGATGCCCTTCCTGACACCAACCCTCGCCATTTATCTGGGCTTGGGACGGGCACCTATTGGGGCTAGCTTGTCCCCTTCGGTGGCTGCAATAGGCAAAATGACATAGCAAGATAGGAAAGATTCACCCCTAGCCCTCAAATACTCTAATAGCATTAAGGATAAGGAGCAAGAAGAGAAGAAAGGTAGAGGACCAGTCTACAGATAATATAACAGATGTATATACCACGGCGCTTGGCCGCACGAAGGAAGACTTGGTTTCGAGTCTAGTCGGCGACTAGAGGAAATTTTTCTAAGCCTTTTTTCGACCGGTTCCTGAGTTAGTCGATCTCTGGCACGGGCAAGCGGGTTTTTCGTCCTGTAAACTCAAGAAAATCGACCGTAGAACCCACATTATTTCAGACATTAAATGTATTGTGTTAGGGACCACGAGATGGCGGCACATTTGAGCCGTCTCTCTTCACTGAGTACCGCTTAATTAGTGATAGCCTTGGGCCATCTATCTCTGATTGGTACCAGTGGAGATTGAACTGCCCACTCAGTCTCCAAAAGTTAGATAGGGCTAAATGGCCTCGCCTACTCCCCGTATACGGGAATAAAAAGGCGTTAGCTGATGTCATTTGTATTAAACACATATTTTAAGATTAAAATAACATTTCTTTTCAGAATTTGAAACCTTATTTTCCATACTCATAATGCTTTTAATGGTGAGTTGTAAGCATAAATCCTTCAGACACAGTTTTTGTGAAACATTTAGAGCTAGTCATTTTTTGCAAGCTTTAACTGCTTGTACCCAGATGGGTAACATTTAAACTCAGATAGAATAAGGATTTTACATTGGTTATCTTAAAAGTAATTTCACTAATTTAATACTCTTGTTTCACCCCAAAACTATGTGGGTGGTCTGAAACGTTCTCAGCCTCGACTATAGATGGTAGCACTCTCAACACGATTTTTTTTTTCTAAGCTGGTATATCTGTTATATAAGTATCCATGTGAAATTGCAAGTCATTTGATCAAGTAGTTTGTTTTATACAGCTGTCTGAAGCAAAAGTGTTGCTGCATCCCTTGAAATGGATAAAATTGAGTATTGTGTGGTTATAAAATTCTTTGTAAAAGAAGGTTTAATGGCAAAATAAATTCATTTGAAGTTCATAAAAGTTTATGGGCACTCTTCTCCTTCGTTTTCAACAATTAAGAAATGGACTGCCGAGTTTAAACATGCCATACCAGTCTTGAAGCTGATCCACGTGAAGGACTTCTTCCAAAAAGTGTAACAACACCAGAAATCATAGATCAAGTGCACAATATGTATTGGATGACCGGAGAGTCAAAATATGTGAAATTGCTGAGACTATAGGCATTTCAAAAGAATGTGTAGGATATATTTTGCATGAAGAATTGCAAATGAAAAAGCTTTGCGCAAGATGGGTGTCGGTTCATTTTTGATCTGCTGTGAGCAAGTGCTCACACCAGATCAAAAATGAACTCGCATGAAAATCTCTGAACAGTGCTTGGAGCATTTTAACAAGAATAAAACTGATTTTGTGCATCGATTTATTACTATGGATGAGACTTGGATTCACCATTATGCACCAGAATCCAAACAGCAGCCAAAATAGTGGTTAGAAGCCGGTTGTTCAACGCCAAAGAAGACAAAGTCGGTTCCATCAGCAGGAAAGGTCATTACATTGGTGTTTTGGGATGGTAAAGGAATTTTGTTTATTAATCATCTTGAAAAGGATAAAACAATAACCGGGGAATATTATTCTAATCTTTTAACCAGACTAGATGAAAAAAAATCGTGAGAAAAGACACGGTTTGCAGAAGAAAAAAAATCATCTTTCATCAGGACAATTCACCTGTCCACAAAGGTGTTTTTTTTGGCAATGGGAAAATTAAGGGATCTGCACTATGAATTGTTGGAACATCCACCCTATTCCCCAGATTTGGCTCCCTCTGACTTCTCTCTCTTCCCAAAACTAAAACTCTTCCTCGCTGGTCAGCATTTTTCTTTAAATCAAGAGGTGATTGCAGCTGTAGAGGGGCAGGGGATATTCTTCAGATCTTACTGAGAACCACTTCAGGGACAGGATAATGGTGCTGGAGCATCACTGGTGGAATAAATGTATTAATCTTAAGGGAGATTATGTTGAAAAATTAAAATAATTTTGAAATTATAACTTCGTTTTTTTATTGTTAGGCCGAGAACTTTTAAGACCACCCTCATATATACTCACTACCTCTAACAGCAAACTACTCCACTCACTCACTGCTGAGAGAAACCTAGCTCTTACCCCCTTTCTTGATAGTGAACAAACGTAACTTCCATAGATGCCCCCGTGTTTGCTCCCCCACCTGTCATGTAACAAAAAATTTCATCAGATACCCTATCATTTGGAAGTTTATAGAATCTAAATCCCATCATCTCAATATAATCTTTGCACCCTTTCCACAGCCTTTTTATCCCCTTGAAACCAAGGAGACCAAATCTGCACAATAATCCTGGTGCATTCTTAACAAGACCTTATGATGAGGTAAGATGACTTCCTTATTCTTACATGTCAAGGTTTGCTTCAACATTGCAGTTATCCTCTGAGTATTTGCAACTTTTGCCATGTGATCTTTGAACTTAAAATTCCTATCCAAGATCCCTAGCCTCATCAGTTTCTTGTAGCATAATCCTGCTAATATAATATGACACTGGAAATCTCATTATGTCAAAATGCATAACTTTACACTTACTAACATTAAACCGACAGCAATTATCGTTTGCCCAAATTTCCAGCCTATTCAGATCATTTTATAAGTGTTGGATATCAGTAGCATCCCTGATTTGTCCTGCATATCTTTGCATCATCAGCAAACAATTGCACATCTCCTGTTAGACCCTTCCTAATGTCATTAATGTATAGATTGAACAACAATGGCCCAAGGATTGAACCCTGAGGCACACCACTGGTCACCTTAAATCTGGCAGATTCACATCCACCATATACCATTTTTTGATATCTGTCTGTTTGATATCCACTGATCCAAGTCAAGAGTTTATATTCCAATCCCATATTTTCCAGTTTATGCAACAGCCTTTCATGTGGTATCGTATCAGATGCCTTAGCAAAATCCAACATTATCATAGTGTAACCATTCCCTTTATCCAACTTGGCCATAACATTGGTATAAAATATGAGCAGCTTGCTAAAACATGACCTACCTTTAGTAAACCCATGCTGCTCCTTGCAGAGTATAGCTTGTTTGTCTACCCATTTCTGTATGTGAGTTCTTACTAACTTCTCTAAAATCTTCACTACCACACCAGAGATACTGATAGGTTGGTAGTTAGATACACCAGTTTTTGCACCACCCTTGTATAATGGAACTATCATACATTCCTTAGTGAGACTCAAGTTATACAAACATGTGAAAGGCCTAGCCAATTCGGTTGAACATTCCTTCAGCAAATGTGCTGATATTCCATCTGTCCCTATCGACAAATTCTTATCCAGTTTATGCAACCTTAAGAGTTAGAGGTGCAGTTCATGAACTGCACCTCTAACTCTTCATCCAATGTAGCTGAGGCACTGTGCACCATGTACATACACCAAGTTGAAATATCTTAGTAAACTGAACACCCATTAATTGAACAATCTCATTATCTTCCGACACTAGAGTACAGTCTACATTCAGTAAAGTTATTCTTCCACATTCATTCTTACTTTTGCTTGCAGCATAACAATAAAATTCTTTTGGATTGCCTTGGGCCTGCATAGCCAATTTCTTTTCATACTTCAATTAGCTTTCCACACAATACTCATTACTTTTCTGGCCTGTGCTTTATATATTTCATAACTCCTCTCACTCTTATTCTCATGATATTCCTTTTCCATCATCTTCTTCTTCATCTCTTGCTTAAGGTTGCATATCCATTTCACTTCCAACCTATTCATTCTTTGAACACTAGGCATACATTCAGATACAGCCTCATTTCAGCTATTTTTTCAAAGATTCCCATGCATTGCTGACATTTTTCTCATTCAGTAACTGATACTATGGGACCAAAGATGGTATTCTCCTAAATTGATCATAATTTCCAGCTTGGTAGTTCAGCATGTAACCTATTCTAATAGGAACATCAATATAATCAGTTACAGTTACTTCCCAAGAAAGCATGTCATGATCACTGTCACCAACTGGTAGTAAGATTGTTATATTCTTGCTACCAGAGATCCCTTTTGATGCTATGAACAAATCAAACTCTTTGACCTTGAGTCTTCTTTCACATGCTGCTTGAGAAAGTTGGCTTGCAACTATTCAATAAATTCCTCTTCATTCTTATGAGACTTCCCTTCTACCCAATCAGTGTTTGGATAATTAAAGTCATCCATAATGACACTCATTTAGTATCCATAAGGATAATTGGCAATAGCAATACATTTCTATGTCTTCTGCAACCGAGCCATGAGCTCTGTAGCAACATCCCACCATATATTTCATTCTATTAGCCTGCACTTCATACCAGATAGTCTCAAACTCACTGTTACATGGGAATTTTTTTCTTGCATTTCTACTCCAAATGGACTTAAGTCGTCTGATATCATTAGTAGTATTCCCCTCCTCTCCTATCATTCCTAAAAATAGTATACCCATTACACTCAATCCCAGTTACCATATTTGATTCTGATGATCAGGTTTTACTAATGCCAACAATCTTAGACCACATCATATTCATTTACTAAAAAAACTCTTGTGGTCCTGCTGTCATCTCTCTAACAGTTCTCAAACATTGTGCTCCATGCTAACACCTGTCCTGCATTGTCTCTATAATCTATTATACATAGCTAGAACTTATCCCAATGTGTGGAAACAATCACATATTAAGCCTTTGCCAAAAAAAGGAGATACAAGTCTACCACCCAACTATCATCATTACCTCAATCCTCTCCAAAATAATGGAGAAAGTCATCAACAGCCAACTTCTCCACTACCTAGAAGCCCATCAATAATAAGCAACTACAGTATGGATTCTGCCATTCAATATCTTTTGTTAAAAGTTCAATGGAGTGAAACAGCAGTAGGAAAGGATGAAAACTAGTATTTAATTCTTCTAATATTTCATCTCTTTTACAGAGACATCAGGGAGTACAAAATGAGATTTGTAACACAAAGGCAGTACAAATCTAACTGAAATGTGGATGAAAGACTAGAGTCCTAACTAGGTGGCCGTCCTTTATGGACACCTGTCAGCAGCCTAGGATGTAAACTAGGATCTCAAAGTATTAGCGTTTCCCATATTTTGGGAAGTTTAATGCAACTTTATTTATTCAAATTAAGCTCATTTTTAAGAGCAGCAGCAGCAGATTGATTCTAAAAAGTCTTTCTCTTCTAAATTTACTGTGATGGTCTTTTTCCAATTGATTCTGTGAGCATATCCAAAAACATGGTTTGCAAGGCAAGATTGACCATGGTTGTGACTGCAGATGTATTTTGTATGTTCTTCCATGTGAATAATAGCTGATCTTCCTGTGTGTTCATAGTAGGCCAACTTGCAGGAACAAGGAACTCTATATACACCTGGAACTGAGAAGGGAAGAAGTTTGTCATTAGTGGAGCAGATAAGGATAGCTAGTTTTAAGTGGGCTTGAAAGTGGTGCAAAGTTTATATTTCTTTAAGATTCTGGATATTTCTTCTGGTGTGCCTCAGACACAGGGGATGGTGATCTTTCTGAAGAGAATGTTGTGGATTGGGGGGGGGGGGAAGGAAGGATTGATTATTTTTTTAATACTATGGAAACTGTAGCCATTAGATAAAAGTGTAATATATATGATTGAGTTTTGTTGCAAGACAGCTCTCATTAGAATAAAGGTTATAGGTGCTATTGATTAGTGTTTATATGACATCATATTGTTGAGAGGGGGGGGGGAGGGACAGGCTAAGGGAAAGTTTGTGAATGTATCTGCCTCTGTGAGTGGGTTTCCTATATGCTGAAAAGGACAGGTTGCTATAAAGTAGGCAAGTGACCAAGATCTCTAGAAAGGCCAGACCATTATTAGTTTCCTTTTCCATTGTAAATTGTATTCTATGATGAAGACTGTTGAGGTGACAGAGAAAAGTGTCTAATATGTCTAGGCCATGAGACCAAATAGAAAACACATCACCTACATATCATAACCAGATAGAAGGTTTGAGAGGGGGCTAAGTCAAGAGCTTGTTTTTCAAAATCTTCCATAAAAAATTGGCAAGGAGAGGTGAGATCCTATAGAGATACCTTCATCTGTTTATAAATTTTGTTCTTCCAAGAGAAATAACTAGAATGGATAGCAAAATAAAAGAGATCAGTGATATCAAGAGAAGAAAACTTTTTTTTAAAGCAATAAGGTGTCATGTAAGGGAATGTTAGTGAGCTTTGACATCATCTCATTGTTCACTAACATTCCCTTATACAGGGAATTTGAAATAAGAAGTAATCACTATTTAGTTTTGAGTAGAATAAAAATGAATATCATATTGAAAATAATTTTAAGAATGCAAGTTGAGGGCTTTCAGATGTAAACTGTAGATCCAAATATATAAATATTATTCAAGGGGGGTAAAAAATGAAACATTTTTAAAACAAGAACCAAACTTTCGAGGCTCAATGGTAAAATCTGAAGAAACATCGAGTCAGTCAACATGGCATATGGTGGTGTTTTTGCAAAGATAGAAATATTGGAAGTTAGAGGCAGTCCTTGAAAAGAAGAAAGCACATGGAAAGTTGCTAGCAAGCAAGTCAGCAGGTGCCCTGACCAAATACAGAGGAAATTCTAAGAAAGCTACGTGTAAAAGTAAGTAAACAAACGTCACAGGAAGACTTTGGGTAAGAATAAAAAGATCACAAAGGTAGCAAAATGTTCTGGAACTAAAGCTAAGAATTGAAAGAAAGAATACTGTAAAAAGGAATCCGAGATGATGTAACAAAAAATTATGATAAAGATATGAATGCCTGGAATAATTACTTTGAAAATTTGTTAAGTGATAGTGACTGAACAATGGCAGAAAATGCTCAACAGAATGCATTCAGGAGTACATACAATTAAGGTAGAAAAGCCTTTTACTTTTATACCTTCAGCAAATATGGAGATAAATTTATATAAATGTTTAACAGTGGCTACACTGCACAACCCTTGTGGATACATATCAGGAATCTGTTTATGATTGATTATGACTAATAAAAGCACGTCCATAGTGCAATTGTAAGAATGACAGTATGTTGCACCCTTCGATTGGAAAAGGACTAAGTTCAATTCTCGTCATGACAAAAGGAACCTTTATATGAGTTTTTTCAATTGAAGGTGAGTTAGCCGATCTCATACAGGGGTAGCAGGGTTTTTTCTCTCTCCCAGAAACTTGTTTTTCATCCCGCATACAGACAAATCGGCCTTGAAGAAAGCATGCAATTTACAGACAAAAAACACTAGTGGTGGGCAGTAGATGGCATTGGTGTAGGTGGTGATGATGGTAATGGCAGTGTGCTGTAGTTGGTGGATTAAGTGGTGGAGACGGAGAAATGTAGAGTAGGTGTCCTCCCTCGATGAGTCTTTGGACTCCTTGGAGGTGTCATGTAATAATAATAATAATTTGATAAAATATTTCACAAACCTCAGAAGAGTTAATAATAATAATGACATATAATAATTTAATTATTATTAAATTATCATATAATTTTGACATATAATTATTATATGTAAAAAAAAAAATTCAGTTACAAAAGCATTTCCATGTGTTGATCAGTGCTATTAGCCTTATACTAAATCCCTGTGTACCTATGTGGAGATAGGTTGTATAATGTGTGACTTAGAAGTATTTCTGTTACATAAATATGTTTAAATCCATAAGGCTTTAAGGATTAAACTGTAATTTTAATAGCTTCCTGAAGTCTGTAATATACATACAGGGAGAGGTATCAATCAGTTTCTGTTTTGTCAATGCAGAAGTTATAATGATGATTTACAATTATTTGAACCACTTGTATTTTTTCTTATCCCCCAGTGAAAGATCAAGGATTTGGGTCTAGGTCATGAATTTTTGTCCCAAAAAAAAAAAAAAAAGTGAGTATTTTATATATGTGGTCCATCCTTGACTTATGACTACTAGTACTTATGATGGCCATCCCATTAACATGTTGACCGAATACTGCTTCACTTCTGCAACTCACAGACCTGGATGTTATTGCTGTCTTCAAGGCATATTACATAAGAAATACTTTTGCTCAGGCTATTGTGGCTACTGAAGGTGAAAAAACTCTCAGACTTTTGGAAGGAATACAATATCTTGCAGATGCAGCGACAGCAAAGTGAATGAATGGTGTCTGGAAGAAGCTGCCAAAAATTCAAGGATTCGACAAAATCGTACAGGAGATTGGTGAAAAAATAGTGCTGCTAGCTAAGGAGTTGGAGGTCAACAATGAAGAAGTAAAGTACTTGTTAGAAGCTGTGAAAAAGGACTTTCAAACAGACATTATAGAGCTAGAAGCACAGAAAGCTACAGGAGATGAAACAGAGATAAAAGAAAGCTGAACAGAGAGAGAGAGAACAAGAAGAAACCAAATCTCAAACTTGTAGTGAAAAAATTGGTAGATGAATTTGCTTCTGTTAATAAGAAATTGGTTGTTTGAGAAAATAGATCTCAATATGTTGATATTTAGCAAAGCAGAAGAATTATGCAAGCTGCAATTGCTACAGAGAAATTTATGAAGGAAAGGAAACCTATGCAAGACTAAGCTGTTCAATAATGCACAAATTTTTAAACAGGACCACTTCTGCTGTCACTTTACTCCTGAAGACAACTTTAGATCTTTCACATGTTATAAATCTGGTGATTCATCCTCATAACTCATTGTTGCAGTTCCTGAATTTGAAGTATTTGTTATCGATTACCTAGCGTCTTCTGATGAACTGTCCAATTAATAACGTAGCAGCTTTGAAGTTACTCTTGCTCCAAGTGTTTCCATCTGATCATTTTACTAGTAAGTGCACAGATATATGTACAGTGTTTCATTATTTATTACCCAGTATTGTTTAGAGTAATTTAACAGAAGGCAATGGCAAACTACATCTGTATATATTTTGCCAAGAAACAGAGGCTTAAGTTATTGATGCCAGAAGATGGGACACCCATGTTGGGAAGCATCAAAAAAAGCGACTGGAGAAGAAAAGGTTTTTTTTTCCCATCCGGAAACTTGGGTTTTTCATCCACCAGAACAGGCAAACTGGTCCCGTGAACACACACCTACAGATATAGGACACACCTGGAGGCATAGAGGCTAACCACCTTATCCTCAACTTACAGTTGTGAAGTCCAAGAATACTCGGAAAGGTCATGGGTACTTAAGTGCCTGTTAGGACCACTGATAGGATAGATAGAGTTAATTTTAGAAGGTGCCTCTGCTTGTATGATTTATAAGAAATAGGAACTTGGAATGTAAGAAGTATGTATCAATGTCTCCTCCTCCATCTCATCTACTTCTGTCATTTGGAACAGTCTTCCTCAAAAATTATAATCCTCAGCTGTTCAAGCAAAATGTGAAAAGATTCCTCCTTTCTTCTATTCCTCTTGCTCACACATTTTGGCGATTCGCATGTGGATCATATATTAAAAAAAAATTAAGGGAAAACTGGAATTAGTTGAGAAAAATTCAAGATTTCAGGTTAGTAAATTTAAGATGGATAGGAATGGGTCACTTTGATAATGATGATTTCAATGATTTATTTCTCTGGACATGAAAGTTTTAGAAGAAATGAAGTGGTATTCATAGCTAGAAGGGAATATGGAAAACAGTTTGAGTTACAACACAATGTCTAACAGAATAATTCTAATCAGAATAAAGGCATATCTAGCAAATGTCAACACAGATGCACGTGAAGATGAGATATAAGAATTTTACAGTAGACTGCAACAAGCTGTGTACAATATTGATAAGGCAGATTTTCTACTGATAATGGATGTTTGGAATGCAAAAGTGGGAGAAAAAAGAGATGAGGCATCACTGGAAAATTTGATTTAGGACTAAGAAATAAAGCAGGAGGTTGGAATTTTGTGTCAAGGGCAATTTCTTTATTGCAAACACAATACTTACTTTTAACAACATAAAAGAATATTTTACGCATGGACGTCGCCTAACTGAGAATCCAGAAATCAGACAGATTATACTGTCACTCAACAGAAGATAGAGAAGTGCAATCAAGGCAGCAAAAACACTACCCCTGGTGTAGAGTGTGGAATGGATCATGAATTATTGATAGTTGAAGTTAAATTGAAATTAAGAAGCAACAAAAGGACTATAACAAAGTTGATTTAAATCATATAAATGAAGTATTTAAAGTAAAAGTTAGCAAGAAATAAACAAAAGTTTGGAGAGGACAGAGGAAGAGAATTAAAACTGTAAGAAAAAACAAAATACAGTCAATCCTCAACTTATGACAGGTATTAAATTAACATGTTCATCAAATGCCACCTTACTTCTGCAGCCTATGGTTATTGCTGCCTTCAAGGCATATTATTTACTGAGTGTGAGAAATTCTCAGAGACTTTTGGAAGGAATATAATAAATTGCAGATATTGAGTGTGTTGTGGGTGTAGATGCATTGAATCAGTCTAAAGCACGGTTGGATAAGCATTGTGTACAATAGTGTGTACCTCCCACGATGAATCTCCAACTCCATGGAGTGAAGTGGGAGCAGAGGGTATGAATGGTGTTTGGAAGAAGCTGCTGAAAATATATGTTTATAGCATTCAACAAAGACAAGCCTTGCAAAAGATTGGTGACAAAATAGTACTGCTAACTAAAGAATTAGAGTTGGAGCTGAAGGATGTAGAGCAGTTGTTGGAAACTCTGGAAGTAGAGCTGAAACAAAGACATTATAGAGCTAGAAGGATGGGAAAAAATAGAGAAAAATAAGAAAAGGAAGCCGACTCCCCAGAGTTTACAGTAAGAGAAAAAAAAAAAAAAAACTGGCAGAGGCTTTTGCTTCTTAAGGTAGTTCAATTGTTTGAGGAAATGGACCCCGATTTGGAAAGATTTAGCAAAGTCAAGTGATGCAAGCTGCAGTTGCTTGCTACAGATAAATATTTGCAGAAAAGAAAAGGAAACCTGTGCACTAAGTTGGTTGTAATGTACAAATTTTTAAACAAGCCCACTCCTGCTCTCATCTCATTTCATTCCTTGAAGATGAGCATAGACAATCCACAAGTTATACATCTATTAAACTATCCTCAGAATGTTTTGTTGTAATTCATGAATTTGAAGAATATGTTGTTGATTATCTAGCCTCCCTTGTACTCTCCTAATCATTTTATCCTTAATCGCCTTAATCATTAGGAGAGATTATCTAACCTCCCTTGATCATTTTACTGGTAAGTGCACAGAAGCACTGTACACTCGTGTTTTATTATTTATTGCAGTGTAAACAAGAAGTAAAATTAGTTTAAAAATATAACTAATATATAAGTTTTGAGATTTGGTAAGTAGCGATGGGATGTAAAGTATACACTTGGTAGGGAAACTTCAAAGGAAGTAGAGGAGATGAGAGATCTAGGAGTGATAGTGGACAAGGACCTGAAATTCAGGGACCCACATTGCACAAGTTGTGAAGATGTCACATCAGACAATGGCAATGATGCAGAAACAGAGAGGTTATGATGCCATTGTATAAGACCTTCATCAGGCCTCATATGAATTATTGTGCACGGATTTGGTCATCGGGTTTTCGTGGTGATGAGGATATGTTGGAAAGGGTCCAGAGGATGGTCTTTGGAATGTGAAGTACGAGGACAGATTGAGAGAATGTAAGTTGCAAAAGCCTCGTGAACAGGAGGAAGAGGGGGGGAGAATACGATTGAGACATATAAGCTAGTCAGGGATTGTTATCAGGTTGACATGGAAGAGATTTTTCATAGAATGGGAGAGGGGGGGGAAGGAATAGAATAAGAGACCATTGCTGGAAAAAGGAGGGTGTGAGAAATAGGGTCTTTGATTGAGTGGAATGCATTGTCTCCCACCTTCACAACACACACACTCAGGCAGTGCACTTCACTCACCAACCACAACCACTCTCTATGCAAAGAACCTGTTCCTCACTCCTATGCTCACACCCTCCTTATACAGTTTCCAGCAATGGTCTCTTATGGGAGGGAATTTGGAATGTATTGTACTACAAATTTTGTATTTTGCCTGTTGGCCAAGCTAATGTGACCATGCCAATTTTTAGTCTTTTAATGCATTTTTTTTTCTTCTCACCCCAAAGGATCACTCTATTAGTGAAAGTGAAAGTGGAAGATGCATGGAAATGAGAGAAGATGAACAGCATGTGATAATGAATAGTTGTTCATCTAGTACCAGACAGATGTGGCTGCTTCAAAGAAATGATATGAATGGAACTATTATTTTTTAAACAGTCATATTTCAAAAAAAAAGTTACTGTAATTACTGTCTATATTTGTTTCATGTTGAAATTTCTGAATAAAAAAAAGCTATGCAGGCACAGGAATGAAATATTTACAACTTGACTTTTCTCCATATCAGGCTAGCATTATCAACAGGCACTGTGAAGACACAGACTCGGCAAAGACTAAAGTTAAAATGACATCTAGAATAAAGAAATGTATGGAAGGCAACAGTGGTGTTCTCTGTGATGTGCCAAAATTTATGTGGAATTAAAATATCATTTCAGTTACAGTTCACTGTGTTCGGTAGTACATGAGCCACTTCTAGGAACAGCCTCTGTGATTTCAACAGAGACCTTTTGTAGTGGCTTTGCTTTTTTTCCACCTGATGAAATGGTCTTCATCCAAAGCAAGTTGTGTCTGCTTTTTGGTTGTACATATTGAATATATTTTTTATATTCTTTTTTTCATGGCATGGTGGTCTCTCCTCTCTGTACAAAGTACTGTATTCAGGTGGAAAAAAGCAAAAATACTACACAGATATAGGTTATGTTCCTATAAGTGACTCATGTGCTGCAGAACCCAGTGAAACCTAATAGAAATAATAGTTTAATCCTACACTACCTATCTGTCCATCAGTAGTAATCATAAGCATCACTGCAGAGAATGCCATGTTGCTTTCCATACACACAACTGTCCTTCTTCTGGAGGTCATTTTAAATTGAGTCTTTGTTGAGTTTGTGTCCTCAAAGTGCCTTTGATAATGCCAGTTAAATTAAATATTTACTAACTAAATTAATTATTTCATTTAGTAAATTATTTATTTCATCCCTGTGTCTACATAGTTTTTTCCCAGAAATTTCAGAATGAATCACTACAGCTATGGGAATAAAAGCTTATATTTGTACCAATAACAGGCAAGTTTTAAAAATATATTTATTTGGTTTTCAAAGAAACAGATCAATGAGTTTTTTAGTTTTATACATTGTTAAAATACAAGCAGTTTCTTTTCTTGTTGAATAATATTCAAAGAATTAGATATATGAAAGGGAGAATTAAAGTGACTGAAACAGCTAAAAGAGCCACCATAGCTCAGTCAGTATAGATGAAGCCCTGGTTGGAAAGACCAGGGTTCAATTCCCATCAGTGATGTGAGGAACCTTTACCTGGTCTCTTTTGACTAAAGGTGAGTTAGCTGGTCTCATATGGAGGCAGAGGGTTTTTTCCACCTGGAAACTGGTTTTTCATCCCCCCAAAAACAGACAAACCGACCAGTAGAACACACACACAATTTACCTCTAAGTATTCTTGTCTGTAAATTGTGTGTGTTCTACTGGTCAGTTTGTCTGTTTTTGAGGGATGAAAAACCAGAGTTTCCAGGAGGAAAAAACCCTCTGCCTCCATATGAGACCAGCTAACTCACCTTTAATGTAATACAAGGATAAGGGATAACTGCCTTATCCTTGTATTACAGTTGGAAAGTCCAATGATACTTGGAAGGCTATGGGCACTTAAGTGCCTGTTAAAGCCACTGATGGATGGGCGGTTGGATAAAACAGCTAAAATGTGTTACCAGCCATACACTGAAAATTCCTGTGTCAATAAAGTTGTTTCTAATTTTCCTCACCCACATTTATAGGAGAATTTTACACATTTAAATAAGTGTTCTCTCTTTAGGTGGAAAATAAGAAGATTACACCAGTAATCAATATTTTAATATTTTATTCAACAATTCAACCTTAAAACAAATATTTAGGAAAGTTTACATGAGATTCCAAGATTTTTGGCAATCATTAACAGAGTTATAAATTAAACAGTGATTATAAGAAATCTGCAACAAACAGTTCTAAAAAATTAAATGCACCTTTCTTCAAAAATACAACTATAATTCAGCAAAAACAGACCATTATCTTTTACAATTTCAATTATGCACACAATCAAAAATAGACAATTTACTTATCAACAATGGGTTCATTACTCAATGTTCATTACTTCTTGGCAGTGTTATGAAATATACAGAGAAAACTCTGATTATATTCATCTATGAAAATTCTTGCGACAAACTCTTGAGGAATACTATTTTTAATGAGCATCTTTGTTGTCCACAGTATAGTATTTGAATATGTAAACTCAGTAAATAAACATATGCAAATACCATACTAAATTATATAATATTTACCTTATTAGTAAAAAAGTAAAATATTTCTTTAATGGGTTTATTATATCACTGCAAAAACCAGTAGTTGCCAGTAGTAAATGAGCATGCTATTGTAAAATCTCAGGCACTTTTTTCTGAAATGATGCTTTCATTTCAAGTATTGCTTTATATCTTGCAAAATACTGAACTATTTAACTGCAAAGCAAGAAATGTCATTATTCAACTGATTTAAAAAAAAAATTTTTTTTTTTATTAAGAGAATATGCAAATAAGGTATTCCCTTCCATATACAGTTGCTAAATATATGAAATTTCAAACACATCAATAATTTGCCCCCCCTCCATACATATAATCTAAAAATACATGGCACATAAAATTTATTTCCAATGCTGTTCTCCAGATATTGCAAATAAAAAAATACAATAATCTTTCACATTCAACCACAGTGGGAGAACAATTTGCCAGTAGGATAATTGAAAGCTTAGATAACTGAAAGTAGTACAGTTACATGGTACTATACCAAAAATTATTTAATACTAACCCATTCAAGGGTTAGTTAACTAAAGGTTTGATAATGTGATGATTTTTTATGTCCCAAATACAATTTACTTACTAAAATTATTTCAGGAAAACAACCTTTTCTATTTTCTACAGCTTAACAGTAGTTTTTTTTTTTTGTGGCAAAATGTCTAGTTAGCATTTAATAGCTCGCATTGTTTACGTCTGTTGCAGACCTGCTTTATAAAAATAATAATAAAAATAAGCCATTTTGAATCCTATACAAGCACTTTTGTGCAAAGTCTTTCCCACCTGTAAACACTATTTCAGCATTCTGACTATAAGTGAAATAGTTAATTCAAACTCTTCTATTCATAACAGCAAACTTACTGACTGCTACTGTTATGTGAATCAATTTGCATCATTTATTAATATATCCACCTGATGTATCTGCATAGCAAAACAGCTTTTTATAATACAACCTACACATTTTGTTCACATATAAATATTTCAACAGAAAGGAATTCACAAAGATGCTTTGTTCTTTTATTATTCTACTTTCTTGGCACTTTATTCAGCTCTATCTTTGAGCTTAATATTTTATCTGGAAGCACAGATGGAAGTAAGGATTGAACTTACCTTAGTAATAATATTAAATTTGCTACTATGTACACATTGTAAATAAAATAACTAGAAATAGGGGCACATTTATAGGAAATGTCTTTATCTGCCCATAAAAAAATACTATAATGCCTCCATATGCACTCACTCATACCTGAAAGCAGTGAGAAACCAAAAACTAAAGTATATGCCAAACAGACAATTAAAATATATGTCATAATCACAATAAACCTCTACAGAAATATGAGGCTTATGAACAAAACCTGAAAACCCTGCTACGAGTCAAAAAAAAAAAAAAAAAAAGGACTAAAAATGCAACTTGAAAATAACCACTTCTATGTAACAATTAAATCAATAAACAACATAAAAATTTGAAATACAATGACATTATATGCGATTATCTAAAATACAAAAATACACTCTCTATTATACTGCATTAAGAGAGAAAAAAAATAATATTTCTGAGATCTTTTGTATAAATTATATACAAAGTAAAGCAATTTACTTGAGATATCAAAAATTCATAAAATTGAGATATAATAACCATAAAAAATTACTTTAGGAAAGAAGTGTGTTAATATTTTCAGCATGCATGGTTGAGTATCTTTTAAGATACTTTAAAATAATCTTTAAATGACATAAGTTTCAGTCCACTGAAGTAGTACAACTTTTTGAGTTTCCAAGCCATATAATTATTCTTTAAAGGAAAATTTTATATTTTCTGTAATGGTATCATACCTACCATCTTTCTTTATTTTAAACCTTACGCTTTTAACTCATTATTTTACTCTTCTGATTTTTTTTTAAAGCATCAACTGTTGACTGTCAACAGTGATGGTTTATTATTAATGAACTCTGTTAATACTGAAGTTCTATTTCCTTGATGTTCTTGCATTTTTTGAAGCAATGTAGGACTTAAGAAAGAAGCATACTTTATGTTCTCTGAATCTACCATACTAATTCAGGAGAATGCCTTAAATTAATACATTATTTAAAAAAAAAACATTTTTTTCAAAATTGAAATTAGGCTAATTATATGAAGAGCCAAAGGCTTCAATTCAGCTACATGAACTTATTTAAATTTAGGGATATTGCATGCCATATTGTTTCTTAGCCGAATAAGAAACTCAAAGAGCGAAATTACTTGAAATTAGGCAATCTCCAGATTTTTCCATTGCGAAAAAGTGGCAGGTATGTAGTATAATCTTACTGATGAAAAAAAAAATAAGTTTCAACAATTAAAATTAAATACCTTTAAACTTTTTTTAAAACTAAGAATACACTTTCTTAATTTAAATAGGTTTTAAAATGATTGAGATTTCTGAAAGAAATACACAATGAATAAAATTCCTTGAGATGATCTCCGTATCATCCCTAAAGAATTATATTCACTAAAGATGATCTCGTTATATTCATTCTTCTACCCAATGTCCCCCACATATATTTTTTAAGAATCCCACATAATTAAAATTACCTTAATTGAACTATAAATTTTTGAAATCATCAAGTCATTGTATTAAGTCAATGAAAAAAAAAAAAAGGAAATTTACAACATAACTTGCACTAAATTTGTTATTGCATCACTGATTTCTCTAATAAAAAAATATAATCAATACACCACTCACTCAGCTTTGTTGAAAAATGCAGTATCTAATACTATACTTCTAGTGTTATCAAGTACCACTAAAGCACATTGATCTCTATGGAAAACTTTTCTTTTAACTACAGATCAAAAATAAACTAGCATTGATTTTTGATCAATAGATGAATAACAATAGATGTATTCATTCATGAATACATCTATTGTTATTCCTTATGTGGGATAAGAACTTACCAGGAAAAAACAAAAGACTTTAATAAGTATTTTCAAAAAGATAAGACTAGCTAATAAAGATAATGCTGACATCCTGATATTTAATATATCAGGATGTCAGCAGCATTTTAATGGAGATGTATTATTCATGATAATATATTAAGACAGGCCATGGTATTTCTTCAGCGAACATGTGTAAAAGTGCAGTCATAAAACATAGACAAAAATGATTGAAAGAACACATATTTCAAATTAGCAGTAAGGAAATGTTTTAAAAATACAATACTGAAAATTATGCCAATATATCATATTAAAAATATAATAAACTGAATTGTATAATTTTTGACACTTCTTAAAATAATATATTCTAGTGACTTGAAGTCAAAATTCAACAGCAAGAAGAGCCATAGTTTTTAATAAAGCGATTTTAAATTAAGTTTACTTCAGATCTTTGTAAGCATTCATAAAAGACACAAAAATTAAATTAAACTTCATTATGAGAATAACAAGAACACTAAAGGTAAGATTTATACTCAAATATTATTAATAATATTTTTTTTTCTAATATGTTATATTAATTTGAAACAAACAAACGAGTAAACAAAAACAAGCATATTAACAATATTAGATTGCATAAATTTTTACATCTTATTATCTCTTTTGCACACTCAAGTCAAATATTATTATAATTATTAGGCATTTTTTTCTCCATATTAATTAGTTACTTGAACTAAGACAAAGTGAATTTACACTATGCATGTGCACACAGACATTTCGCTTATTGTGTGTGCATGTGTGTATATAAAATCAATGTTTGCTTAATAGATTCACACATACATACAGCTCAATATAACAAAAAAAAAGAATCACTATTTTGCATTTTCAACTTAGGCCAACAAGGTTATGTGAAAAATATTATTTTTCACATAACATAAACTTTCAGCAGTGGAAAATATTATTAGTAATAATAATACTTATGAAATTATGTACAAATAATTTAAATATATTTTTAGAAGTTACTATCCACACCATACAAATTTTGTTAGTTTACATATTATACTATATCGAAGTTAAATAAATGCAGCTCAAAAATCAAGAACAAGGAATTTAAAGATGGCCATAACTTTACAGTGATACTCTCCCTTTCTCCAAGAAGATATCAGTCAGAAATTAAACTCAGTGTACTGCATATGAGGGGAAAGTACTGCCTACTGAGAAGAAAGGGCAGTCATAAATATAAAATACACTGAAAATCATCAGTGGAGTAAAGTGTCCACCTGTCAAAACATATTAAGTTAATTGTTAAAAGCATAAACAATCCAACTTAATCCAGACTAGTATAAATACAATAACGAAATCTTCTTAGATGAAGACAGTAGTGAAATGTAGTGATTAATCACACTTCACATAATATATATGTATATATGTATGTATACTATGACAATGGAATTATTTAATCATGATATATCATCATATCACCTAAAAAGAAATTATTTTAAACTGAAGATTTAAAATATATGCAGTGACTCACCCATGAAACAGTAAAAAAACCAGTTTGCTTCTCTCTCTCTGTGTGTGTGTGTGTCTTTATAAGTTAACATGCTATTCAAGATCAAGCTCAGCACTCAAACTAGAGTATGTTGTGAAATCACAGATATTTTTTTTTTTTTTTTTTACAAAAGCTGCAACAATAAAATAGATAACAATGATATGTTTCTTTCCTCCTCTTTTTCTATAGTATAAATTCTTTGCACTTTTATAAATCATTCATTTCCTTTTCTTTTTCATTGGCATATGTAACACCATATTGTGGCTTCTTTCGCTTGAAGAATCCCAGCTGGGGAAAATAAAATACAAATTTAAAAATAAAGTTTCACACAAAATATCATTCATGATAATTATAATGTTATTATTATTATTACCATTATTATTTCTTGACACCTCTAAGGAGTTCAAAGACTCATCAAGGAAGAGCACCCACTCCAGAACTCTCCACCATCCCACCCAAATCGCTACACCAATACCATCACTAATATTTTTTGTCTGTAAATTGCATGTATGAGGGATGAAAAACCCCAAGTTTCTAGGAGGGAAAAACATGCTACCTCTGTATGAGATCGGCTAACTCACCTTCAAATGGGAAAAAAAAAAAAAAAATAAATAAATAAATAAAGATTCCTCCCATCACAACGAGAATCAAACTTAGGCCTTTTCCAATTGAAGGGCACATATAATGATAAACAACTGTTAAACCTTGATATTCTCAATTTTTGGCTTATGTTTTCTTAGGACAGGAAGAAACTAAACTAAAATAAACATATTACAAAGGAAAAGTAATGTATTGTACCTTTCTTTTAGGCTTGCACGGTGATCCGAATGCATTTTTGGAAATTATGGAGGCAACTACCGTGTTTGAATAAAAACTTTAGTTTACTATCACTAAAATTTTACAATTCGACGTTTCGACCTTTATGTCAAGGTCATCTTCTGGAGCGTACAAATATACACAGGAAACAAGCTATACTACAATCATACTGGTTCGTTATGCAATTGTTCGATATGAGAGTCCTGAGAAAGATTAGAGGCGTGAAGAGATGGCATCAATGGCAATATCATATTAAAAACGAGGATAGGATATTAGGAAAGAACTTGACATTATCAGCATCCAGGAATGCGTTAGCAGAGTTAATCTCAGCTGGTATGGTCACTTAAACAGAATGGGTGAAAAAAGATTAGCAAAACAAGTGTTCTCTGCCAGGTTGGCAGGAAAATGACCCAGAGGAAGACCAAGATATAGGTGGATTGATACGGTACAAAGTGCCTTAGACGATAGAAATATAAGATCTGATAATGTTGGAGTCTTGATTATTTTTTCATGTAGTACTATGATATCCTGTACACCCCTTGAGGGTACATGGCAGGAATTTGATGATGACGATGATACTGGACAATCCAGATCATTCATCAAGCATTCCACACATTTTGAGAAAAATCAAGGATATTCAAATACGAGAGTCAGATTTATTAGTCAGCTTTGACATTGTTTTGCTCTTTACCAACATTCCATTATCTGATATGATGATTACCCTACTGATATTGAGATTTCTATAACAAATTCAATGATTTTTAATTTGTTATAGAATCAAGATATTTCAGCTGGAAAAATAAGATCTGTAGACAAGTTGAAGGTACGAGCTCTCTGTCTCCACCTCTGGCAAACTATTTTTTGAACCATCTGGAAGATACCTTGTTCTCATCCATTCATTCCCAACCCTCTCATTCGTTTCGTTATGTTGATGAGGTTTTTGCTGTTTGGCTTCATTCTGAAAATGAACTTACCACTTTCCTAAATGAATCAATAGCCTTCATCCACACATTCAATTTCCCATGGAAAAGAAAAGGCTGGTAGTTTATCATTCTTGGACATCCTTCTTACGCACACCACAGTCTCCGGTAATTTATCAACCGGTGTTTATCGGAAACCTATCTTTACTGGTAGAGCATTTAATTAATACAGCACATAAGGTGTGCTCCTCTCCCTCAAGCTTACAAAAAGAACTTCTCACTATCAAAACTTTAATGGAATTCAATAATTATAACCCTAATCAAATCCAGCAGATAACTTCTATGTTCCAACACCTTAGGATTCTTCAACAGACCGCAGGATTCCAATCCCTTATATTTCTGGCATCTCGGAACAAATTGATAGAATTTTGAAGTAGTATCACCTTATTCCCACATATTTTCCTATCAACAAAATTTCTCATCTGTTGCCATCTACAAAAGACAAACTGTCACCTCTATCATTAGCTGGCATTTACCAGATAACTTGTGAAAATAATCTGACATACTTTGGGCAGACAGGCAATTCTGTGGAAAAAAGAATTAATGAACATCAATATTATACTGAATACATGAAAAAAAGTTTGGTCTGGCATAAAATAGTACTGACATTAAACAGTATCTAATGGGATGAAGCTCATCTTCTACATAGAAGAGGTTTTAAATATGAATGCCTTTTCAAAGAAAGTTGCGAAGCTCTTTTACATCGGCCAAATCCAAATCAGAACAATTGTCTCTCTCTCCCAAAAGATTGAGAGATTCTCATTTTATGTAACTATCAAAAATGGTTTTTAATAATATTATTTATTAATATTAATTTCTATCGCATGGCAACTGTTTTTAATTGGTATCTACTTTGGTTGTAGAGTCCATAATTTGTGTAAAATGAATATCTTGTATTCCCGTTTCTCTGATTTGCTTGTTTCTATGCAATGTATGATGATGTGTGCCATTTTCAGTACGAAATATCTGTACTTTCATTTTATTAAAGTCAATTAGTGTGGTTATTGTGTGATTTGTTGTTTGTACTATAGGTTTGCAGAAAAAGGGTTCATGGACAATTCATCGCAGGATAAAACTCATCGTGCAAAAAATATACTGAAAGTGTTATTCGGTAGAAAATTGAAACGATATTGCATTGATATCAATATATGAAAAGTAAATGCAGTGCAAGATAAAATTTCACAAAATATAGTTTTTTATGTATTATTTATTTAGATTTTAATTCTATTTCATATTTTTATTCTTATGCAGTGAAAGTAATATTTTATTGATAGGTGAGTTTCCTAATTTCTATTTCCTCCTAAAAATTTATGAATATTCTTTCTGTTGATGGAATATTAACATTTGCTAAACTGGGATAGGGTGATTTAGGGGGAAAACAGGCACCATATTTAAGAATATTTATTCTGTGAACCATTCACTATTTTTCTGTGCACTAAGACACCCATCCAGATGTGACACACACACACATGCACCTTTTATCTGAACTAATTCAGAAGATGAGGTGTTTCAGTTATTGAATACACATGTATTTTTAAAATGACTCCATTTTTCCTACATAGGAAAAATATGTTGTACTGTTATCGTTTACAGAGCTAGTTTAAGATCATGCACTTTTGAGTAATTATATTGAAGAAAATTATAATAAAATCATGTAAATGTAAATCAGCATAAGCTAAATTGCCTTTTGCTCTATAAGAAATTTTGTTTTATATTGCCTTCTTTACTGAAAAAAAAAAAAAAAAAATGTAAAATAATTTGAATATAATTTTTTTTTTCATGGCAATGATTCAGATTTTTTTCTATTTTATAGATATATATTTTTTCACATAGTCCAGAAACCCTGCTCTAGAGACCAAACACAAAATTTTTTCAAGCCACTTCAAGCCTCCAAATAAGCTGATGGTAGTCTCACACTGGGCTATGAAATTCATCTTTCACCTTAGTATTGCAGCTGCAGATGGCACTTTAGCTTATGCTGATTTACATAATGATGATAGGATTTATGTAAAATTATGTAAAAAAGTGCACCTATGATCTTAAACTAGTTCTTCAAATGATAGCAACGTACAAGATGTCTTTACTATGCAGGAAAAGGACAGTGATTTTCAAAATACACATGCATTCAATAACTGCAACACCTCACCTTCTGAATTAGTTCAGATAAAAAAATATTACACCTGGATGGGATGTCTAACTGCGAGGAACAGAAAAATAGTGAATGGTTAGAAGAATAAATATTCTTAAATATTGTGCCTTTTTTCCATAACTATTCTTAAATGTTTTATCTCCCTAATAACTATTTTAATTATAAATATTAGTTGGAAATAACTGTTATCCCTAAATATTCTTAAATATGGTGCCCTTTCTCCCTATCTATCCTATATACAGACTAAAAAATTTCAGAATGCTAAGTATAATCAAAATAATAAATAATACATAAAATATTTCTTTCTTTATTTATTTTTTTTCAAATATAAGAATGACATGACAATAGGATTTCAAATTTTCTTGCGAAGAACTTTCCCATGATGAATTGTGCTGACATGGCAGTAAAGCCTTTTGTGGGTGAGGGCTACATAAAGCATAAGACAAAGCCTTTTGGTAGGAAAGGCCTGGGTTCAATTCCCATCCATGACGTGAGGAACCTTTATCTGGTCTCTTTTGACAAAAGGTGTTAGCCGGTCTCATATGGAGGTAGGGGCTTTTTTCACCTGGAAACTCTGGTTTTTCTTTCCCCAGAATAGGCCAAATAGCCCTGTGAACACATGCATCTACAGACATAGGACACAGCAGGTGGCTGGGGCTAACAACCTTATCCTCGAATTACAGTAGCGAAGTCCAAGAATAAGTGGAAGGTCTTGGGCACTTAAGTACCTGTTAGGACCACTGATGATGATGATATATATACATATATAAAAATTAGCAGCCCTTATTCACTCCACTAAAGACCAGCCACAGTCCCTAGACACCTGCCAGGTGTTTAGCAGATTCTTCTTGTAAACTGGCCTACTATTGCCAACAAAAATCATAGTGTATCCATTCCCTTTATCCAATTCAGCTAAAACATTGTTATAAAATAGGACCAAATTGCTCAGACATGATTCCCTCCTTAGTAAATCCAGGTATTCCTTGCAAAGTACAGTCACTTCTCCATATTCAAGTGTTAGGTCTCAACATTTCTCGTGAAAATCTGTACTCTTGCCCAAATAGCCCCAGATGTGTTGTGCATTTATCTAAACACTTACACAGTCATTTACAATTAGCAGAAAAATGTTCAACTGTGTTTAAAAGTTTTTAATTGTATTTTAAATTAAGGGGATATAAAATCCGCATTGTTTTAAAACTGAATAAGAAACTCAAAGATTGGAATCAGAGAGTTTCATGCCGAATATAGTAAACTATAAAGTATTGGCGACACTAGCGTGAGCTAATGCAAGTGGCCCTAGTACGTAGTACAATATCGGACAACTCGTTGCAAATGTGGGGAAAGTTCAGATCGCTATTCTTAGGTATTTTCCATAATGTAAAAACACATTTCCTAGGAAATGTATGCTGTTATTACATTATGGAAGACTGAAACCGGTCTGGTCACTACCCAGACCGGTTTCAGCCTTTTTTGAGGCTTCATCAGTGAGTAGCTAGACCATAATACCTAAGAATAGCGATCTGAACTTCCCCCACCTTTGCAACGAGTTGTCTGATATCGTACTACGGTCACTTGCATTAGTTCATGCTAGTGTCGCTGATACTTTATAGTTTACTATATTCGGCATGAAACTCTCTGATTCCAATCTTTGAGTTTCTTATTCGGTTTTAAAACAATGTGGATTTTATATCCCCTTAATTTAAAATATTGTTTATATTGCCAAAATGAAGCTTACTAGCTCTTTATATTTAAGTTTTTAATTGTGTTTTACAATAATGAGTGATATTTTAGTTTGAAAATACTGCATCACAATTTTATTACAAAAAGAACAAGGCATGCACCAAAGTATATGCACCACAGGATTCAGTTCTCCTTAGTAGTAGGGCCTAAGAGACTGGAGAATAAGCAGGTTTTGCTGACGGTGAGATCTCCAGTTCAGAGATACAAGAAATTTTAGGTGTCGATGCAAAAGTTGTCTTTTTCAGGAATGTCCTTGTTTGAACAAACAACATACTCGAGTTCATTATCCATTAGCACTGTCACCTGCCCATCAACGAAATCATTGATGTCCTTCTCCTTTAAGTCCTCATAACCTACTCACCAACTCCTTTATTTTTGGGAGTAGAACTTTAAATGGGGGCTATTTTTCCTCTAAGTATTCTTTGACTTAGGATGAAGCAGTGGTGGAATCAGTTCCAGGCATTTGGGTTCTGCAAGGAAATTAGGCCAACCTTTGTCATATGGCCTGCTGCATTACTATAAACTAGCAGCATAATTCAAAATTGTACTGCCTTCTTCTGTTTGATAGTATATAGGTGTACTGAGGCATCTTTTTCCAGAATAATGCCATCTCATCAGCATTGAAAAACCAGTTTATATTCTTACTACTTGATGAGTTTCTTGAGTTGCACAGGATAGGCTGCAGGCTTTGTGATCAACTGAAGCAGACCTGTCCATTATATTTATATCACAGAGTGAATAATGCCTATTGAATTTCTGGGACTACCCTTTGCTGGCAATGAAAATTATTTCTGCAGTTCTGCTGGTATGGGTGTGTGTGTGGGGGGGGCTTAAAATCTGTTGCAAAGAATGAGGGCCTTAGCAGAAATAATACTATAGCTGATAAGCTTTAGTATTATTTAGTATTTTTTGTGTTGGTCTTTAATCCGAACAGTGTATTCTCTACTATTAACATCATTTTATCATATACATAAGCTGCATATTTAGCACTAAGAATTCCACCAGTTAGCACTGTCTCTATGATCTCAGTTTCTTGTTTCCTTATGTATCATGTGTTACTTTTGTTGATACCAAACAAGAGGCACATGGCCGTGTATGTGAGCTCTTTTTAAAATTTATCTAGAATCTGCACTTTCTTGGCCCTTTTAGACTTTTGTTGATTACTAAATGCAATTTGTTTAGAATTCATGGGTATTCCATAAGCAAAAGTAGCTTAACACAGATGCACACAACACACAAAGGTCACAAGCCATCCTACTCGGATTACACTCACTGTGAGATCGAAAACTTGAGATTTTGCAACTGTCAAGCAAAAACACAAATCTGTGAATACAGAGACCCAACTGCATGGCTTGTATGTCAATCCTTGTTGATAAGAGCCCACACGCAGAAATGTATGTGAATTCTTACCAACTTCTCTAAAATCTTCACCACTAGTACTGAAGTTTGATTAGGTCTTAGACATACCAGTTTTAGTAATGCCCTTGTACAATGGGACTATCATACATTCTTTGTTTCCATTCCTATGGATTTTTTTCTAAGCTGAGACTCAAATTCTATAACTATGTCAAGAGTCTAACCAACTTAGTTGAACATTCCTTTGTTGAACATGTTAACAATCTGCATGTATACTAATTACTGAATTCATATCTAGGTTATGCAACAACTCTCTTACCTCCTTTCTCATACAACCTCTATCTCTTCATTGAATATAGTGGTACCACTTTGGTGCTGTGTTCCTCCCCATTCTTGCATACACAAGAGAGTGAGCACTCATTATTTGAATAATCACATTTGCTTCTGACACAAGCATACTGTCTATATGAGTAAAGTTATTCGTCTATATTCATTTTTTTTTACTTGCAGCATAATGATAAAATTCTTTTGGGTTGTTCAGATACTGCATTATTTAAGCATCTTTTCAAATCTTCCCATGCATTGATGATATCCTTCCAGTTCAGTAACTGATACCATGGGAGTGAACACAGTATTGTACTGAGTTTGTCATACTTTCTAGCTTTGTAGTTCAGCATGTAACCAGTCCTAATTGGAACATCCATAAACTTAGCTGCTTCCATATTCAGTGAGGCATGATTACTGTCACCAAGCAGTGGCAAAACATTCATATCCTTAACTAAGACTCATTCTGAACACCACAATCAAATCTGACACTCTTAGATCTCATGCTCCTTCTTTCACATGCTGCTTGAAGTTGTCTTGCAACTACTCAATAAATTCTCCTTCATTCTTATCATGAGTTTCTCTGCTAACCAATCAATGTTCAAATAATTTCGGGCAACCACAATGATTACTCATTTAGTACCTATCATGGTAATTTGGGAAGATGCATTTCATTGTCCCCAACTGGATTTCATTTATAAATAGGACTTCCAGGTCTGTAGCAATACCACACTATGTATTTCATCCTGTTAGCCTCCATTTCGCACCAAGATTGCCTCAAACTCACTGCTACATGTGATATTATTTCTTTCATGAGCTTCTACCCTAAATGGCCTCCAATCATTTTTATCATAAATAATACCAACCTCTTCTCCTAACTCTTCTATTCTTCCTAAAAATACTATATCCTTTGCACTTGATTCCAGTTACTCCATCTATTCTGAGAGCTAGGTTTCACTAATGCCAACAATTTTAGGCCAGATAATTCAATTCCTAATGTGTGATTTGTTATGTCTATACACAAATGCTCCTGGCATTTGTCTATGCATATTAACAAGCCACACATCCCAACTTTTTCATTTATTCACATCTGCAGTCTGCTTAATAAGTTGCACAGTTTTGCAACTTATTCTTTCCCTCTCCACACACACACAAGTCCAAATCAAATGCACACAGGTTTACCTTTTCAACTATCCTTACTGACATTTATATCATTATGACATCTGCATACCTTAGCTGCACTTACATTTCTCAGGGTTCCTCTATAACGACCTAGTTTCCCTGACCTTATGCATTAGGTCTTACTCTAATAAATAATTTCTTTAGGCCAGGACCATTGTTAGGGTATATGTCACCTCTAGGCAATCACTATTTTGCCATCCCTAAATTGAAAAGACTTCCCAAAGAGATACAGAGATATTGACCTCAAGGGAGAAGGAATAGAGGATAGCCTTTAAAAAGAACGGGAAGAGGTCACTAGGACTATTATTGGAAAGGAAGAAGAAGAAAAAGATGTAAAATTAAAACAATAACAAACAGTATTTTTATGCTGGAGATACAATTTTGCTAGTTTTTGATGCCCTCTAAACTTGCCACTCCTCTGTTGCTTAGTGGTTATGACAGCTCTGCTCTAGGCTCCTGATGCCAAATCCACTCAAATACAAGTCATCTCCCTCTAAATGAAATAAATCTCTATTAAACTAATTTCGCACATTCCAAAATCAATACACATTTCTTATACACTGCCTGTTCATAAAATCAGCTGCTATCATGACCATTCTTCTTAACTTATGGTTCACATATCTGATACATTTCAGTCATTAGGGAAATTAACAGGTTCTATTTACATGAGCTTAAAAAACAACTTGATTCTGTGATCAGCTTGCAGCTATAGTTTAAAGATATTCTGTTGCTGTTATGGAATGAACAGGGTATAATGCTGTCAAGTTCAATGATGGCCTGATTTTTGACATGGACTTACATTTCATTTTAACCAGGAGCAGATTTGCTTTATAAATCTCATGTCTCTACTTTGATATTATAATAAGGACAAGAAGAGAAAACAGTGCAAAGGTCCTTTGCACAGAAATTACTAGTAATGTCTGAGTACTGGGCTTCAAATATTTCACAAGAAATACCTATACATGTCTATAATTTGTATTTCAGTTATCAACTAAAGAAAAAATAAACCACAATGATTCCACAAAAATAAACCATATGATTTTGATAATTCAGAAAATGTACACATTGAAGAGAAGTTTACCAAGGCATTACAGCAATTTCAACATATTCTATATTATAATTTTATGCTTATTAATAATGAGAAACATACCTTCCATAAGCAAATAATGAGAACAATGAGCAAAAGTAAGCCTCCGCAAACAGCTAAGATGATTATCCACAGGGGTATTTCTTCAGGTTTCTGATAGAGTGGTAGTTCAGGATAGGCTTTTGTCATTGCCTGCAACGGGATCCAAAGAAGTAATAATTAATTAAACAACACACACACATGTCCAAAAGCTAAGGATGAACTACCTTTTTACCTGTATATGAAAAAATTTTCATGACTACAGCCAAATGTGAACATAAATTGCCAGCATACTAATAAATTATATTACACAAAAGGTGTCTTATAAATTTCATACAAATGAAATTGCAATATGTTTGTGGCAAAAGTCACAAATTTCCTAACGACATCATTAAGGAATTAATGTACAGTGCTTACAGAAAACTATGCAGAAAGACATTTCAGTATGGAATATGTCACCTCCGAACTGCGATGCAACTCTGCCAATGTCGTACTATTCTTAGCACCAAGTGATGCAGGAGTTCTTGAGGCAAACTGGCCCAATCCTCCTTCAGAGCAAGGATAAGGCCATGTTTCCTAAAGGGGAATTTTGAGCATAATGCGTCTCCCTATTGTACCCCCTAACATGTTGTTTTGGGTTTAGATCTAGAGATTGTGCTGGCCACTCAATTCAATTAATATCCTCAGTCTCCAGAAGTATCTCCACTGCTCATGTACAATGTAGTGCTATTATCCATAAAAATGAATTCTTTGCCTTCGACACCACAGAACAATTGGACATGTCATTGAAGAACTTTGTTACAATATCTCTTTTTCCAGCACTTATAGCTCAGTGCATCCATTAAGTAATGCCTCTCCACACCATGATCCCAGCATCACTTTCATGCCAGATGAAGTGTCATCTAGAATCAGAGGAAAGACTAAAATGACTCTCATCTGTAAAGTGCACATTAGCCCATTGATGTCCGATTTTCATGGATACAACACCACTGACAACATGCTCTACGATGAGCTATGGATAAAAGCACACAGACTACAGGACTTCTGCATATAAGCCTACTTGTCATAGACGTCTTGCCACAGTTTATAGAGATATCTGTGTACCTGTGCTTGAATGGAGCCAACTTGCATCGATTATGTTTTGCTGTTATAACCAAAAATATGTTTTTATGCTTTGTGGTAGAGTGAGGGGCAACCTCTTAGCAATCGTCTGGAACACATCCCATTGGTTTGAAATACTGCCCAGAGCCTGGATACAATGCCATGTGAGATTCCAAACTTTCTGGGAATATCAGTAATTCTGCAGCCTTCTTCAAGCTTTCAAATAATTCTTCCACATGTTGAAATCATCTAGATGATGGCTCTGAGCCATTACAAGACATTCAAGTTTGCAACTTTATTCCTTCACAAAAAAGGATGTCTTTCAAACACAATTCGCTTGGTGCAGCCTTTTGCCTTTTATCCTGTTCAGTGCTACCACGACTGCTTTGTGCATGGTTCAAAAATTTGAATGTGTACCCGCTTTCTACTCAAAATTAATTTGAATGTGCACTCACTTTCTACTCAAAATTAATTTGAATGTGTACCCGCTTTCTACTTAAAATTGTCAGTTATACAAATTGCCATAAGCTGATTCGTCTGAATTTGTGGTTATACTCTTCAGAAAGAGTGTTCATTTGTTCTTAGGTCTTGGACACCAGTGTATAATAGACAGAAATTTTTTAAATGCTGCTAATATTTCTTGTGTGAGAAGAAATGTCTGTGAAGAATTGCTGCTTAGCATTACTTAAAAATTTTATTACACCAATCCTTAGGCTGTGTAAATATTTTTTACATCAAGAAAACTAAAAAAAAAAACTATGTTAAAATACTTTTAATGCAGTTTTACAGTACATTACTAGAATACAATCAGTCCTCTAATTATTCTGTGGTATTAAAAGATACCAAGCAATTTTTATAAGCTAGGTTTTTAATCCTTTTTTACCAAGTAAACAAACAGACAGGTAAGTCAAGTTTGCAGCTGCACGTAGTGCAACACTAGGCAACTAGTTGTAAAGGTTGTATTCTGTGGTATATTAGATGATGAAGTATAATTATAGGATAACTATGGCAATGTATCATTTAAAGAAGAAAAAGCTCACTTTATTGTTCATAACAGTAGAAGAGAGGGAATGAGAGAGAGTTATGAGAATGGTAGAAGAGGAGAGAATAGGAACAGTAGAAGAGAGAGTTATGGGAATGAGAGTGTTATGGGAATGGTAGAAGAGGAGAGAATAGGAACAGTGAGAGAGGGAATGAGAGTGTGTTATGGGAATGATAGAAGAGGAGAGAATGGAAACAGTAGGAGAAAGAGAATGAGAGGAATGCGAGGGAGCACTGGAACCAGGGATAGAGTGATATCAGGAAGGCAGGTAAGTAGGGGAACACAGAGAGAAAGTATTAGAGGAGAGAGAGACTGAGGGATGCATGTGAGCAATCGAGGAACAGGGTGGTAAGAGATGTAATGTGTATAATGTGTGGGGATTCAATGATCTGTGGTGTGCAAGACAGGATGCGTGAGGAGTATTTGCCTGGAGAAACAAAAGAAAGTGCGAATATGGCAATTAAGAGGGGTGAAAGGGTGGATGAGATGATTGTGAGGATAGGAACGAATGCCTTGAGAGGTAATGTAAATTGGGTACCAAGAGATATGAGATTCTTGCTTGAGGTTGTATGAAAGAAGACGCAGAGAGGAAAGATAGTATGTGTGTGTGTGTGTGTTGCCTAGGTATGATAGTGATGAGCTGAGCAGAAGAGTAGTAATACTGAATAACATAATAGCTAGAATGTGTCAGAAGAGAGGATTGGAATATGTAGATGCTTGGAGGGCATTTGAGAACAGAAAAGAATTGTATGCGAGAGACCGCTTGCATTTGAATGAGGAAGGATGTAGGCATCTCGAGAGATTGCTGTTCTGAACGAACTGGTGTGTCAATGCAGGAAACTAGAATGTCCAGGGTGGATGGTAGCAGGGGTGACATCTTGTGGGAATGGGTATTTGGGAAAAGGGGGAATGGCATCAGGTAATGCTGAGCCCAGTGGGGTCTAGAGGGGATAATGCTAGATATAGAAACAGTGGCATTTTTATGCTTTATACTAATGCCAGGCGTATCCGGAATAAAGGAGAGGAATTAGTGGCACTGATAGCATCAGCCTGTCCAAAGATTATTAGGATCACTGAGACATGGTTGACGGAAGAGGATATAATAACAGGAATAGAAGTAGCAGGGTACAGCATTTTTCGGCAGGATAGGAAGGGAAAGTGTGGTAGTGAAGTACTGCTTATGATAAGTGACGACTTATGTCCTCTAAGAGTGGAGACTTGGGAAGGCAGTGACACTTATGATTCTGAAAGCAAATGGTATGAGGTAGAGGTGGGCAAGACAGGATATTTAGTGGTGTTGCTACAAACCAAGGAGCACAGAGCGTGGGGACCAGAAGATGTTTAGACAGTTGAGCTTGTCAAGTGCAAGAAGAATGATTGTTATGGGAGATTTTAATTACAGCAGTATAAATTGGGGAGAGGAAGATGCATGTAGCAATAAAGGAAACAAGTGGTTCAAGAGTTTTGGATTTGGTCATAGCATCAGAAGAGTTGATAAGAACTGAGATGACATCTCTCCCACCAGCTGGAGAGAGAGTGACCCTGTGGTTTTGACTTGGAAGATGAGTAGACATGCAGGAGTATCAAAGAGATGGGAATGTATGTGGAATTATAAGGCAGGAGATTAGAATAGTCTTAGAGGCAGGAAAATTGGAAGACCGGGATATCATTAGCTCTTGGGAAATTGTGAAGGAATATTTGTTAGCAGAAATAGAGCTGTATTCCACAAGTGACGAAGAGGACACAATTTGGTGTAAAGTGGATGACAAACAATATCAAACAGGAACTGCAGGTGAAAAAAGGTAATGGAAGAGATATAAGGAGAGGGATGGAGAGCAGATGAATGAAGAATATGACTCAGGCCAGGAGAATGACTAATATGGTGAGGAAGGCAAAACTGGAATATGAGAAGAGATTGGCCCTAAGATCCAAAGAAAATCCTAGGGAATTTTTAACTATGTGGCCGTAGGAGGAGAAATGATTGTGGAAGAATGACAATGTGGGATAAAAATGGGAATAGAGTAACTGATACAGAGGACATAGTGGAATTGTTCAATGAACACTTTACTGGATTATTTCATCCTGGAGGAGTAAATTTTAATACTAGAGGAATAGGGCAGGTTCGAGATTTAGACGTGCAGGAGGAGGAGAGTGTGTTCCAAATACTGAGTACTCTGGATGTCAGTAAAGCTGTGGGTCTGGATGATATTTCACCATGAGTTTTGAGAGAATGTGCTAAAGAACTGACAGCTCATTTGACCTGGCTTTTCAATGAAAGTCTGGCTATGGGAAAGATGCCCAGGGAATGGAAGGAAAGTAAGTGCCATTGCATAAGGGCAGTAGCAGACTGGAAGCGTCTAATTATAGGCCAGTTATGTAATGCGAGGACAGTTTGTGTGTCATCCGTAGTTAAGATCTTGGAGAAATTAGTCAGGGACCGTATACAGCATTGAGCAGATGAGGGTAATATTATCTGTGAAAGTCAACATGGATTTGTTAAGGGGTGCTCTTGTTTTAGTAATATGCTAGCCTTTTATAATAAAGTTACGAGAGCAGTAGATGAGGGAAAGGCATATACTGCCATTTTCTTGAATTTAGCAAAGGCATTCGAGACAGGGTGCCACATGATAAGCTGATATTTAAGTGTTGCAGCACATAGGTTTGGATGTCGAGTTGGTCAACTGGATTCGGAATTGGCTGTCCGATAGGTATCTGAGAGTTGTATATGGTGGAGCAATATCAAAGAGGCAGAAGGTTACAAGTGGAGTCCCACAGGGCTCAGTACTGGGACCTATATTGTTTAACCTTTATATCAATGACATTGTCAGTGGATTGCAGGGAGGGGGGGGGAATATTCAGTTGTTTACAGATGATGTGAAGCTGGGAAGGGTTATTGGTAATAGTGCAGATGTGGTAGCCCTGCAAGAGGATTTGAATAAGTTAGACAAATGGGCAAATGAATGAGAGAAAGGTGTCGGTTTAATGCAGGAAAATGTAAGTTCTTGAGGTTTGGGACACATTGATGGGACCCCAATCGTCAGGTCGAAGGTTGGATTGGGGTCATGAGCATCCTAAATCTTGAATCATATTAACCAAGAGAATGATGAAAGAAAATTATCTGAAGAAACATTGAAACTTTTCCAATTGGTTATATTATACATTAAAGATGTCAAGAAATTATATGCTTGGTTTCATACTGAAGAAACTCTAAACCTTCTCAGAAAGAGAAGAGAAGAGAAATGAAACGAAATCTAGACAAGAAAAGTAGAATAAAATTCTTGAAGCTTGCAAAACAATAAGGAAAAGGATGACATGAGAAATAAAAAACTTTGGAACAAAGAAAAATCAGAATTACAACAGGAAAAAATATGAATCTAGAAGGAGTGAGAAGAGAGTTGCCCATAGAACAAAATAAATGAATAGCACTTAAAGATGGGATGCTAATTAAAGGACAAAAAGCAGATAATAACTGCTGCTCATACTTCAAAAGTGAAGTATGAGCAGCAGTTAGCTAATGAAGCCGAAAAGAATCCTAGAGCGTTCTTTCGATATGTAACCAGAAAAAAAAAAAAAAAAAAAGAATGATTATGGAAAGGTGACAATGATTGGAAAAAATGGTATAAGGACAACTACTGTGAAACATATAGTGGAAATACTTAATGAGCAGTTCATGAAGGTCTTTCATTCTTGTGATGTTACATCATGGAGAGATTGAGAGCAGTTGATGATGGGGAGGAGAGACAAACTGTAAGTTAGCAAGATGTATGTGGAATTGAGCAAACTTGATGTTTGCTCAATTCCCCACCGCCGCAAAATATTAAATATATTCGTAAGCTACTTGAACAAACAACACAAACTTATCCAATTCACCATCAAAAACTCTCCTCCTTTTCTAGACATGCTTGTCACATGTCTTCCCTCAGGCTGTCTCTCCTTCACAGTCTACTGCAAGCCTACACACATACACAGGCCAATACATACATAAAAATTCATATCACCATCCAATATAAAAACTACGGGGTCATCAGCATCCTCAAGCACAGAGCCCTAACAATTTGCTTCAATGAACAGGCTCTGAATCAAGAACTAAAATTTTCATTAGCCAAATGTTTGTAAAAAATGGATACAATAAAAAAAACGGTTCACAAGATCCTGAATAAAAATGTCCCTAAAAACCAAAAAGATTACAAAAATGCCATACCCTAAATTAGGGGCATTTCAGAAAAAATAGATAGAACACTACTTAAATACTACACTAAGATTATCTTCAAACCCCGATGAAAAATTAAGAAATTTACTTAGCTCTTCCAAAGATCCTCTTCCATACCTCGCCCACCCAAGAGTTCAATTTAAATTCAAAATTCAATGTACCCTACATAGGGCAAACAGGACACACACACACACCATCCCAATCAGAAAAGATGAACACAAACGACACATTAAATACTGCCACTACGGCAAAACAGGCCTATCAGACCATGCACTCAAAACATGCTACAGAATTAACTGGAAAGGCACTAAGTCCCTACACAGTACCAAAACCTGGTTTGAACGAAAATTCAAAGAAGCTTGTGAAATGCTGAAACATTATCCAAACCTGAACAAAGATGAGTGATTAATCATTTCAAGAATGTGGATTACCCATCTGCAATCCATATAGCATCAAGAACAAGCCCAGATGAAGAAAATCTCAATATGAGAGGACTTTAGAAATGTTTAATGTAGTTCTGTTTATATTTTGTTTTTATTTAATTTTTTAATTTGTTTTATTTTTAATTTTTTTTTCACAAGAGGTCAGGCTAGGTTAAATAATTAACAAGCATTTAGATTCATCTTACTTTTGTGTAGTGTAGTGTCATGTAACTTGTATCTTATACATGTGTATTTTTCCTGCTGATGACCTCAATACAGAGGTCGAAACATCGAATGTTACTTCCCTAAAGTTTAAGTAAAGTAATTATTCTAACATTGTGTTGCGTCTCTATAAATTCTTCATTATGAATGCTGACCACCATGTAACCTTAAAAGAAAAAACTTGATGTTAATGAGAATGGGACTTGATAATATATCACTACATATTTTGAAGGAATGTGCCAGGGAGTTAACATCTGCCTTGACATATTTTTTTAATACGAGTCTTGCACTGGGTCGAGTTCAAAAGGAGTGGAAAGACTGTGCTGCTTCATAAGGGAGGATAGAACTCAGGCATCAAATTATAGGCCTATCTGTGTGTCAGATGTTGTGGTTAAATTGTTGGAGAAGCTGGTGAGAACTAGGATCCAGAAGTGGGTTGACAACAATGGTATTATCTTTGATGGATTTGCTGAAGGGAGGTCATGTTTTAGTAATCTGCTTATTTATTACAATAAGGTGATGGCTTCCTTGGACAGAGGAGAGGGATACACAGTAATATACTTAAATTTCACAAAGGCTTTTGATAGATTACCACATGATAAGTTGATAGGCAAACTAGAGTGAATGGTGTTGGATATTAGATTAGTCCATTAAATCGGAGACTGGCTATCTGATAGGTATCAACAAGTTGTATATGGGGGAGCAATATCCCAGAAGAGGAAGGTCACTAGTGGTGTGCCTCAGGGGTCTGTTTTAGAGCATTACTGTTTATTTTGTATATTAATGATATTGGCGAAGATTTGGATGGAGATATTCAGTTGTTTGCAGATGATGCAAAGTTGGGAAGAATGATTAGAGAAGATGTTGTGGCCCCCTACAAGAAGACTTAAATAAATTGAGTGAATGGGAACGGGAATGTGAGTTCCATGTTGCAAAATATAAGGTTTTAAAATTTGGGAAACAAAGATGGGATGTAGAATTTATGCTTGTGGGGATATATTGTTAGAAGTGGAGGAAATAAGAGATCTTGGGGTGATAGTGGATAAGGATCTGATATTTAGGGGACACATTGCCAAAATTGTGAAGACAACATAAAGACTTCTGGCAATGATGCGAACGACACTCACTTGTAGAAGTATAAGGCTTTGATTTGGACTACTATGCCCAGATTTCTGGTTTTCAAAAGGACGAAGAGATGTTGGAAAGGGTCCAGAGATGACTTACTGAGGTAATTTCTGATCCCTGGAATGTCGTATATGAAAGATTGAGAAGATGCAATTTACAGTCTAGTGGTTAAGAGGAGGTGATATCATAGAGACCTAAAAGTTAGTAAGGAGTTGATATAGGATCAATGCTGGAGAGGTTTCACAACAAATGGTGGGAGATGAGGGGAGAACCAGAAGACATCCCTGGAAGCTGTATAAGGAGAGTGTAAGCAGGAAAGTGAGAAGCAGGTTTTTTGCATGTAGCGTCATGAATGATTGGAATGCCTTGCCTAAGAGGGTGGTGGCTGCAGAGAATTTGAGTGTGTTTGAGGCACGGTATGATGAGCTGTGTGCATGAGAAAAGGACCTCCTAGATGAGTCTTTCACTTCATGGGGTCATGGAATAATAATAATATTATTATATGATTATTCCCAAGACCTAAACAAACATGAAAACAAAAACATAATATCCCAAATAGAAGAAAAAAGAAATATCCCCTGATGTTTTAAAAGAAGAAGTTCAGTATACAATGGGTAGCATGAGCAGTAAAAAAGACACCAGGGTAAGATGAGATACCAATTGAAGTTATGAAAGCATGTGGTGAACCAGCCAAGATCATGCTAAATAAAATTTACAGCTGCTAAGACAGAAGAAAATACCAAAGTATTGGAATAATGTTATTCTTATTATAGTTTTTAAAAAGGGAGACATAGAAGATATTAAAAATTACTGCTCTATCAGTCTCCTTTCAACAACACAAAATTCTTACAAAAATCATTAGCAACAGAAAACAAGACAAACCAGATTTTTCCCAACCTCCAGAATAAGCAGGATTCAGAAAACACTATAGTACTATTGATCATTTTTATATAATAAGAAAAATCATTGAAAAAACAAATGAATACCAAAAACCCTTAGGTCTGGAATTTGATTCAATCTCAATATTTGCTATTTTAAAATTGGATTCTAAATCAAGAACCTGAGGAAAACTTAAATTGATATACTTAGTCATATATATATAAATTCAACTGCATCTATAAAATCAGGAAGAAATATGAAATTTCCTATAAAAGAAAGAGTTAGCCAGTGAGATGCCATTTCACTAAAATTACTCACAGCAGCCTTAAAAATTTTTAAAAAATCCGGATTGGAAAAGCAGAGGAATTATAATAAATGCAAAAAAACTAAATCACCTACAATTTACTAATGACAATTTTCTTTTTGGAAATTCTACAGAATAACTTGAACAAATGATCAATGAATTGAATGCAAGAAGTAAAAAGAAAGGATTAAATATAAACAAAGACAAAACAAGAATAAAGTATAACAAATACTGTACATCACCAAAATGCTAGTACAAATGGAGCAGAACAAAATTGATAGTAATCTCCTACCTATGTTTATGTACAACAACAGATGACAGTAGAGTAATGTCATGAAGAAGAAATTATACATAATTATACATAAATTCAATCTAGTTTGGATAGCCTTTGGAAAACAGTGTGAAGTACTCAAAGAAATCCTCCCAATCTTCCTAAAAAAAAAAAAAAATTCAACAGTTGACTAGGCATGACATACAGAAGTGAAACATGGACTTTCACTAAAAAATTGACCAAGTTGTAGATCATCCAGAGGAAAATGGAAAAAATCATTACTTGGTATAACCATTCTAGATAGAAAGTACAATACCTGGGTCAGAGCTCAGACCAGGGTGACAGACAGTATATCAGCAATTAAAAGATCCAAATGGCAATGGGCAGGTCATATTGATATGCTGCAAGTAAAAGAAAGAATGAATATGAAAGAATAATTCTATTAAATGCAGATGGTGTGAGGGTGGCAGATCCAGAGGAGGTTGTTCAGCACTGCTATAGGCCAGGGGGGTACAGGGTGTGATACTGAATTCATGCATCAGCAAATTAGTGCAGGGTTAGTGATTATCATGGGGGATTTTAATTATGGTGATATAAATTGGAAGGAGGAAATATCACGTAGCAAAAAGGAAATGGAATTCATGCATCTTCTACGAGATAATTACTTGAAACAGCACATAACTGAAGGGACACGGGGTGTGAGAGTGTTGGACCCGGTCATTGGTTCAGAGGATATATGTATAAGTAAGGTGTCCTCGTTACCTCCAATTGGTGAGAACGATCACGTGGTATTGACTTAGGAGGTTGCAAAATTTGTGGATTTCTCTCTTAAGAAGGGGTATATATACAGAACTACAGGTTAGGCAATCATAACAAGCTTCGGAGTGAGCTTGCAGCCGTCCCATGGCAGAACATATCGCAGGGAAAAGATGTTAGCAGTGCATAGGATAAAATCAGTGGGTATCTGAGGAAGGCAATATCAGATTGTGTCCCCATGGTCAAGAAGACAAACAAGGTAGGCGTTAGATGGATGAGTAGTAGTATCAAGCTTGATCTGCAAAAAAAGAAAATGTTATGGAGAATTTACAAGGAGAAAGGCAATCAATACACCCATGAGAAGTACAAGGCTCAAAGCTAGGAAGGTTACCACATAGTAAGAAAAGCTAAATCAGATTATGAGAAGACCTTAGCCAAGGAGATCAAGGGTAATCCCAAAGAGTTCTTCTGCTATGTGGCAAGTAAAAGGAAGAATGACTTTGTAAGGATAACTTTAGTGGGTGCTGATGGTATTGAGGTGGCAAATTCAGATGTAATAGTAGAGTTACTGAGTGATCACTTTTCAAAAGTCTATCACCCAAGTGAGGATATCTCTGTACCTGTAGCAATAACTAATGTGAGAATTGAAGTTAAGAAATCAGAAGTACTTAGTATATTGCAAAATTTAAATGCAAACACTGCTATAGGTTTAGATGGAATATCAGCTCGGGTGTTGCGTGAATGTGCAAAGGAATTATCGATGCTTCTTACTTGGTTATTTAATTAAAGTTTGAACTCTGGTATGGTCCCTAGGGAGTGGAAGGAAGGCAAAGTAGTTCCTCTGCATAAAGGCAGCTCTAAAATTGTGGTGGTTAATTACAGACCAATCACCATCTCGGAAGTGGTGGTAAAAGTATCGGAAAAATTGGTTAAAGACAAAATTCAAGAATGGGTGGATCAGGATATGATACTCTATAGGGCCAACATGGTTTTTTTGTTAAAGGTCGATCCTGCCTTAGCAATTTATTAACTTTTTTATAATAGAATGACATCTGAGTTGGACAAAGGAAATGGCTTTGTCCAACTCAGTGGTACTTCTGGATTTTGCTAAGGTGTTTGACAGGATACCCCTATGGAAGACTGTTGCATAAATTGGAGCAGATGGGGATAGATACTAAATTGGTGATATGGATAGGAGAATAGCTGACGGAGAGATACCAGAAGGTGGTGTATGGAGGAACAGAGTCCAGGATGAGGCAGGTGACCAGTGGTGTGCCTCAGGGCTGGCTCTGTGCTTGGTCCATTGTTGTTTAATTTCTATATAAATGATATAGGAAATGGCTTAAAGGGAGATATTCAGTTGTTTGCTGATAATGCAAAGTTGAGTAGCACAATAAAAAATTCAAGCTGATGTTGAGAGTTTGCAGGATGATTTAAATAAGCTGGTGAAATGGGCAAAAGGAAATGGATGTTAGTTCAATGTAGAAAAGTGTAAAGTTATGCATTTTGGGATTAAAAGATTACTACATCGATGTGCTACAAAGATTACTGTGTACTACATCGATGGAACGGGACTCCAAGAGATTGATGAGACTAGAGACCTAGGGGGTGTTGGTGGATAGGGAGATGAAGTTCAGGGGACACATTGCTAAGGTATCCAAGATTGCACATAGGATTACTTGGTTATTGAGGAACACTAACATCCAGAGATAAAGAGGTTATTATTCCCCTTTATAAAGCATTGATACTTCCACATTTGGATTACTGTGCTCAGGTCTGGTCATCTGGATTCCTTGGAGATGAGGAAGCTGTGGAGAGGGTTCAGAGGAGAGTGATGTAAAAAATGCTTCCTACATTGATAGATTGAGAGCTTGTGGGTTGCAGAGGTTGGTTGATAGGCAGAGAAGAGGGGGGATATGGTAGAAACATTTAAATTACTAAAAGATTTTTATAAGATTGATGCAGGGGAAATGTTTCAGCTGTGTGACAGTGATGAAGGAACAAGAGGTCATCCCTGGAAATTAAGGAAAAGTGTGGTTAACAACAAGGGTGTGAGAACAAGGTTTTTCTCCTGGAGGGTGGTGAACGAGTGGAATGCATTGCCTGTCTCAGTTGTGAGTTTTTCGTCTGTAAATGAATTCAAGAAAAGATATGATAGAATGAGTGGAATGCATTGCCTGTCTCAGTTGTGAGTTTTTCGTCTGTAAATGAATTCAAGAAAAGATATGATAGATATTGTTTTGATAGTTTGGGTCTCCCACGATGAGTCTACTAACTCCATGGAGATACCTGTAATAATAATAATAATGAGAGCCCATTTTGCTAAAAGCTATCAATGTGGTGTATGCCACATTGAACTCACTGCTACCTCTTCAATGGATGAAGAAACTCAGGTGTATGAGGAGGAGGTATTGTAGAGCTGTTGCACAAACTGAATAAGAATCCAGCAATATGTGCTGATGGGATATCAGCACAAGTGCTAAAAGAGTGTTCAGCTGAACAGGCTATTCCTTTAACCAGGCAATATAATCTAAATTTCGTCTCGGAACAAGGAAGATTCCACAATTGTGGAAAGAATGTATGGCAATCCCATTGCACAAGGGAGAGTGCAAAGACTAATGTATCAAACTTTCCACTAATCAGTATCTAAGGAATGGAAAAGTTGGTTAGGGCTCACATTCAGAAATGGGTTAAAAATGAATCTCTACCTTGCAATAAACAGAATGGGTTTATTTAGGGAAGGTCATGTTGACCAACACAATTGGAATGGATATATCATGATACTTTTGGACTTTGCTAAGACTTTTGATAGACTACAGCATGGAAGACTGCTGCATAAATTGGAGAACATGGGTTTGGATTATAAAATATTAGTGTGAATAAGAGAATGGCTGATTGACAGATATTAAAAAGTGGTATATGGGGGATGTGCATCTACAAAACTTAAGGTAACCTGTGGTGTACCACAAGGATCAGTTCTTGGTCCACTGTTATTCAATCTTTACATTAATGACATTGGGAAGGATTTGATAGGCAACATACAGCAATTTGCTGATGACACGAAGATAAGTAGGCTAATCAGGAATGCAGTACTTGCAGATTGATTTAATTAGGCTGGAATTGTGGGCATGGGAAAATGGGTGTCAGTTCAATGTCAGTAAATGTACAGTCATTTACTTTGGCATGATTAGATATCTAATGTCATGTTATATTGGTGGGATTATATTAGAAGAAACCGGGAGGCTAGGGACCTTGGAGTAGTAGATAGGAAGTTGAAGTTCAGGGGCCATGTAGCAAAGACTACAAATACAACTCAAAAGATTGCAATGCTGAAACGAACGTCCACATGTAAAGATAAGGATGTCATTTTTACCTCTTTACAAAGCGTTGATTAGACATCACTTGGACTATTGTGCACAGGTCTGATCTTCTGGTTTCCATTGTGATTATGATATATTGGAGACAGTGCAAAGGAGAGTGTTATAAATGATATCAGGATTATGGAATACTGATTATGAAGACAGATTGAGAATTTGTAGACTGCAGACACTAGCAAACAGGAGAAAGAGGGATGATATGATTGAGACTTACAAACTTCTGAAAGAATCATACAGGATTTCAGATGATGGAATTTTTCAATTTATTGAGGGTGGGGAAAGGACAAGAGGGCATCCTTGGAAGCTAAGAATGAATGCTGCTAGAAAGGGGGAGATCTAGATTTTTCTCTCATAGGGTGGTGGTGCATGATTGGAATAGATTGCTATTGGATGTTGTGTGTGCGTGTGCAAGTGTGAATGAATTCAAGAATAAGCATGATAGGTGGTGTGTGTAGTATGTGGGGTCTCCCTTGATGAGTCCCTAACTCCCTGGAGATCTCTCTTAATAATAATAATAATATTGCAAGTAACATTCAAGAATGGACAATGTTATGGACGTCTCTGAAAGGTATCCCAGAGAGCTACATGTCGACCAAAGACATGGTGGGAGGATGAGATTAAAGAGATGCCTGGAACTCAGTGGTATATAAGGGCTGAAGAGAGGAATGAAGGGAGGACTTTGGGGGCGGCTTTCATCCAGCTGTGGACAGAAAATGGCTGAAGAAGAAGACTATATAAAAGATAATATATACAAAAATTAATTGAAACAAATTATATTTTCTAAAAAATTAATGTTTTTACTGTTCTTTCTTATTTTATTATCATTGACTTCTCCTTTTTTGAAATGGTTCTCCAAACAACAATACAGAATCACCAATTGTTTTACAGAATTCTTATGACTTACTGGGACATATCATTAAAACATTGGAGTGTGTGTGTGTGTGTGGGGGGGGTCTTGGACAAGTACTTTTTTGTTGTTGTTTTTTGTAGTAAGTAGGATTTGCATATGTCAAGTACTGGTTGTATTCGCACTGAGATTTCTTAAATATCCTAAACACCTTACATTCATGTAATTTTCATCTTGTTACCCCATGAAATTAGTCACTGCATTATCATTACCTGCATGGTAATCACTTGCAAATCAATCACCCAGTATAATTCAACTATTTCTTCACATTTTGTCACCTCCCTATCATCAACATTCATTGAAGTTATTTTTCCATAATCATTCTTTCTTATTAGTTGGCATGTGGCAAAACAACATCTCTGTGGGATTTCCTTTGATGTGCTCAGCTAATTTCAGTTAAGAAAGGGTATATGTGACTCAGGAACAGTGCAGTGGCTTAAGAATCTGCAAGAAATGTTAACAGTCCATGGAAAATAGTCAAGGGATGTTTAAGGAAAGCAGTATCACATTTTATACCAAAATTTAGGATAAATTGCTTGTGAGTTAAATGGTTCAGCTGCAAAAGAAGAAAAATTTTTGCAGGGGTATATAAAGCAAAAAAGGCTGACTGGTCAGAAGAAATCCCAAAGAGTTGATGTTTTGTTTCATGGAAGTAAAGGGAAAAATAATTATGGGATCCATATCTTCTTTTGCTTTTTCTGGTCAACTATATAGTTTGTCCTAGTGTAAATCTTGGTTTTATTTCTTATCTTTTTTATGCCTAAATTTAATCTCTATCTTAATTGAAAGTTGTTTTCCAGTTCAGCATTTTGAAGGATTACTAACATTTTTTGCTGAAATTTTCCATATTTTCCTCATTAATATGCAACCAATACAGTAATCTGCAGAGGATTCAGGTATATTTGTGTACTAGTTTTTGGAAAAAACATTTTTGCAATAAGTATTTTATAAATGGCGTGATACTGTCAATAAGATGTGCTCTTGAGTTCCTATAATGAAGATTTTTTCTTTTGATTAATATTAAGTGACATGATTAATAATAATGACAATGGAGGCACAAAGCCTCCATTGTCACACTACAGTATGTTTAAATTTGGTCCATATTTTCATTGGGGAGGGGGGAAACTGTCAAAAATGGATTTTGATTAAGCAGACAGAATAGGAGTCATTGAATGGCACTGAAATTTCAAATGAAGGAACGAAGTAGACATGACAGGTTGTGACATGTGCAAAAAAAAAAGGAAAGTGAAGCATCAGTGCAAGAATTATAGTGTCTAATGGTGATAGCAGTATCAACAAAGCAGGAGATTGTATGAAAGGTGATTGGAACATGATACAAAGGAAGATGGCTGTAGTACAAGATTAGATGTTTCGTACTTCAACAAGTACAGCACTAAGAAGAGATGGACAGACTAGAGAAGCACAGGGTAAGTATAATGAAAAGGAATATAAAATTCAAGGACAAGAAAAAGAGAGAAAGAACAGGATGTTTTACGGTGATTCTATGATTAGGGGCAAGCCAGATGACTGAAAAAGAAAAGCACATCTTCCACATGTGCTTTTCCAACTGACATTACCTCAATCCACTCTAAGCTTCTGCACTACCTAGAGATTCACCAATTTATTATCAATAACCAATAAGGATTTTACCAGTCAAATCCAAGGCTGACCTCTTCCTATATTATCCACCAACAAATATGTACCATGGAAAGGTTTAGAGAAACAGGTGATGACACTTTGACATTTCCAAGGCTTTTGATTGACTTCAAAGAAAATGCTATGAAACCAGTATTGGAAGAAATGTGATAATCAAGCACATGAGCAGTATAAAGAATAGACAAGATGAATCACAGTTATAGTGAGAAAAGCAAAATCAGAATATGAAAAGAAGTTCTGAACAGCTCAAAGAAAATTTGAGAGAATTCTTTCATGATGTGATTAGTAAAAGGAAGAATAATGGAGAAGGTTATCAAGATGAACTTCTTTAACACCTTGAGAACTGCTGTCTAATTAGTGACCACCAGTATGGATTTCACCAATCCAGATTCACAAAGATCTCATGACTTATATTATGTACATTTGAATCCATTCCATGGAAAGGTTTGGAAAAACCTGTGCAACTGCTCTTGACATCTCCAAGTCTTTTGATAGGGTCTGGCATTGAGGGGGGGGGGGTCCTCAACAAGTTACCATCATTTGGACTGCCTTCATCTTTATGTAAATAGATTGCCAGTTTTCTCTCAGATTCAATCCCTACATGTAATGGTAGATGGTGTTCTCTCCTCAGACTTTCTTATCAATGCTAGCGTCTCACAGGGTGCTGTTATTTCACCTACCCTCTTCCTGATTTATATAAATGACCTGCTCTCATTGACTGCCAACCCTATTCATAGTTGCTGAAGATATCACATTCCACTCTTCTTACTCATACGACAAGCCTTGCACTGCTCAAACATCTCAAGCTTCAAGATCATCTATATTAAGTACTCTGAACACTAATCTCCTCAGTATCCTTGATTGGAGTGAAAGCAACTTTAATTCTTCCAAAACACAGTTTTGCTTGTGTTCTCAAAAAAAAAAAAAAAAAAAACCTCCGATTCTCTCCATTTACTTTTGATAATGCTTAACTCAACAATCAAGACCAAATCTCTCTTCCTGAGCTGACTCTTACTCCAAACCTTTCCTGGCACAACATATCATTGCACTTAAAACTCCTTAAGAATTCTTGATGCTGTTCGGAAAAGGGGCAGTCCAGTTGATTAATGATGCTCCTCTTACAGACTCTCTTCAGGCACTTTCCAATAGATCAGTTTCTGCATTGTCTCTTCTACAGACATGGCCACTGTTAAGCTGAACTAGCATGAATTATGCCTCTCATTTCTCACAGATCTACAGGAACTCAAGCTTAACAACTGCTTAACATCCCTTTACAGTCAAAATGCATACTCAATGAACCTGCTGCTCGCAGTGATCTTTCATTCCTTCTACTTCAATTTTGTGGAACAGCTTCCCCTGTGAAGAATTTACAAAGGACTACAATCTTCAACAGTCCACACATGGCATTTGTTTACTATAGGCACTTCTGCCTTTTGTGTAAAAAAAAAAAGATCATGCAATGTTAATGAATACAAATGGGAGTAAAGCCAATTGCACAGGGAATGGCTGAATTAAGTAATCACTTTAGTAAAATATATACTCTACACACACACACTTTATAAGAAAAGAAACAAAAGTGTTGGATATAGGAGAAGAGATTATAAAATTAAAATAGAGATGGGTAGGACATCCTGCATAGATGAAAAGCGATAGATGGACAAACACACTCAGTGGCATCCATGAGGGATGATGAATGCCTGGATGAATAGTGGGAAGATGGACAGGTGCAATGCTAAATGATGATATCTACAAACTGATTGAATAATGCAAATCTCATCCCAGGAAATTCATCAAGTGTCACCATTTTGGGACCCATGAACACACAGAGTGAAAGAATAAATCTTCTGCACTTGCAATATGCCAGCTACCAGATCAGCATTCATAACTGCCATGAGTAGTATGCCAGATGACACTTCTGCCATGTTACATGTATGAGCCGTGCCAGATCTCATTTTGTGTAAGTGAAAACACAGTAGAAGATTATGGCAACAACCAGAAAAAAAAAAAAAAAAAAAAAAAAAAAAAAAAAAAAAAACGGAGACAATTAATGCATGCACAATCAATTATGAACAAGGAGTATCTAATGTGAAAATCCAGTCCTATCAAGTGGGGAAACCTGAACTTCATCACTGCATAGAGAACATGCATGACTCAGGCAGTCAACAGCAAACCTCACAAAAACTTCCTACCACACCACATCAATATAGGACTTCAATTCCAACCTCAACGATATCTATTTCCCTCTCCAATCTGCACAACCTCACCTACTTTTCCTGATAGAAACCCAAATTTCTGTGTTTCTTGTCTCTGCTTTCCAAATTACACTTTCCGACTATGTCAAAGAGTGCCTAACCTGGAATCTCCTGATTTTGACCTTCTTTGGCTGAAACTCTCTGTACCCCATTCTGCCAAATTCATCTGCTGTCTCTACTGCTCTCCTAATGCCACCAACCATTCTGAACTTTTCAATTTCCCTTCCTTAGAAGTCAATATTCTTCAATCCAACTGATAACAGTGAGGTCATTTTCCTTGGAAACTGTGATGTTCACAACAACAGCTGGATTTTTACTCCTACTGCACAGATTGGGTAAAGAGGCTGAGTAATTTTCCACCACCAGTGACCTTACGCAAGTACACGTGCCTACCAGAATACCAGACAACCGACCCCCCCCCCCCATACCTTGGACCTCTTCCTCACTAGTGACCCATTGAAGTACATTGTGAATGTAGTGTCCTCTAGACAGTTCATATCACAATCTAATGCTGATCTCTTCCCCCATGAAATAAATCAAGCACAATCACCCACATACATCACATGGCATTACAAGAAAGCCAAGTGGGATAATCTACGCAACTACTATGCCACATTTCATTCAATGGATTATTGCTTTTGGACATCTAACCCAAACCTATCTGCTGAACATATTAATAATTCTTATTGGCATGAAAACATTTATTCCCCATTCCACCGTAAGTTCTTGTCTCCTATCTAAACCTTGGTTCTCCCACATGTGCTAAAACTGTACAAGAAATAAATTGAGCATACCATAACTGGCTTGCATCCAGAACCCCATCTACCTATACAGTTTATACCAAACCACATAAAAACTGCACGAAAACTATCAACACATTCAAAAACTGACTTTGATAAAGCTAAAAACAGAAAACTTGAATATAATCAATTTAGTTTAATCCTTTATCCAAGTGTGAGCAAACAAAGTTTGCACCTGAAAATATCTTCAGGACTGGGGTAAGGTAGTACAACACCGGGCAACTCATAGCAAAAAAATAAACTTTCAACATCAGAAAACTTGAATCTTGTTCAAATGGCAGCCATGCATTCTGGTCTCTAGCCAAAGCTATTGAGTGCAACTTATGCCCAACACTTCTCACACCACTATTGCATCCTGATGGTTTGTTGGATCACTACTCACCAAAAAAAACCAACCTCATGGCTTTCTACTTCTCCTCAAATTCTTGCACTGCTGTTTTGGTAAAGGTCCCACCATCTTTATCTATTCATCGGACATTAGCAGATGTTGTATGGTCACTCTGCTCCTTGGTGATGTGTCACACCTGTCCTTGAGGTGGTCCTGTTGTATGCTTTTCTGAAGGCTTCACCTCTCTTAAGATCAGTCACTCCAGACAACCATCCATCTCACTGACAGTCTACCCCTTCCTCTTTTTCCAGGAACTTCACCTTCTATTACTGTTCTAAGAAGTTCTCCTTCCATTCTTTCAATGTGCCCAAAGTATTTCAGCTTTCTCCTGTCAATATCTTTAAGGAACCTTAAAGTTCTAATGATCCTTTCTAGTAGCCATCCATTTGACTGCCTTTCGGTACATGATATTCTCAACAACCTTCTATAACATCACATCTCAAAAGCAACTATCCTTTTCCTATCAGATTTCGTTAGGTTCCAAGTCTCATATTCATAAGTCACTGTTGGAAAAGCAGCTACATCCAGAATCATCAACTTGGTTTGTGTGGAGATAGATCCATCCTTCCAGATTATATAAGTCTCTGACTGCTGTTTTAGCTACTCCTAATCTTCTAATGTCTTCTGAATATCAATTATTCACATTAATAATGCATCCCAAGTACTCAAAACTTGCTAATTTCCTCAATTCTTTCTCCATTAAGGTACACTTGTTTCTCAGGAGTGTCCTGTTTATATTTCATTTGAGAACCATAATCTTCATCTTGCTAGGATTGAGTTGAGGTCCTCTGTTCTTACTGATTTCATTAATTTTGTCAAGAATTCATCCTAGTTCTCCCTTGTCAATAAAAAGGAGTACTGTATCATCAGCATACCTCAAGATTACTGATCAATCTGCCACCTAATCCCTGTGTTAAATTCATTCAATGCTACATGCATGATGTCCTCAAGCACATATACTAAACAAGTGAGGAGAAAGTAGGAAACCTTGTTGACCTGAAGCCAATCAGTTAATCCAACACCTGTCCTGTCTCAAATGTCTCCAAACCATCCCAAACACTAAACGCAGAGTGTGTCCTTTCACTAGAAGAATATCAGGAAAATTTTGCTCAAATTGGATATCTTGTCAATTTTATTTCCCACAAAAAAGAACACTTCTCTTCCAGCCTTACTTTTTCTTAAATTGGATACTAAAAAGTCTCCTGGCCCTGATGGCATTTCTCTGATTGCTCTGAAGGTTTGTGCGCCAGAGCTGATGCTCATTCTGTGCTGACTTTTTTACACTCTCTTATTCCACTGGTATTTATGATGCAGCCTGGAAATTAGACCACATTAACCTATTCCTAAAAAGGATGACAAATCTATACCTTCACACTACCATCCAATAATGTTAAAGTAATGGAAAAGGCAATCAACCCTCATCTATTACACTGTCTTGAAAACTCAAGTAATAAATGACTAATCAGTATTCTAATACTGACGACAACATGTAATATGCTCTTTTATGTAACTCTTATATGGACAAATACAATGAAAAAGTTTGGCGAGAACCAAGCAGCTGCCGTTGATATATCCAAAGGTTTATGACTGGGTCTGGCACAAAGGCCTGTTAGGTAAAATCCCATCATTTGATCTGCTCCCTGACTGTTGCAGTTGAATTACCAGCTTTCTGACTGGATGCTCACTTTAAGTGATGGTGGATGGTTCCTCATCTTCTAAGTATGCATGGGTATTCCATCCTTCTATATATAAATGATATACTCAAACAAACTAGAATTATTTTAAATATGCTTACTCATGGTATTTCATTATTGAAACAAATGTTATCTGAACAAATAGCCCTGGCTTGATAAGAGTTTTGAGGATGCCATACTATTGGGAAGGGTGGTGGTGTGATTGTTTAAATAAATGGGTTGATAATGAGCCCTTTTTAGATACACTAGTGACATGAATCTAAAAAAGGGAGACTATTGTTACATTCTTTTTTTTATGTGAAGTTTATTTTAGGATGTTAGCTTTAAGATGTGCCAAAAATGTATCTAATGTGCCTGGACTATGAGGCCAAACAGCAAATATATCAACATAGCGTAGCAAACTATTGGTTTTTGTGTGGCTGTGTTGAGAGCTTGGTTTTCAAAATGCTCCATATAGAAATTTGCTAGAGGGAGGGAGGCAGGAAACCATAGTAGTCCCAACTACCTGCTTGCTTCATATTTTTCCTTTCCACAGGATATAACCTGCATTATGGCGAATCTGAATAATCCAGTTATGTCAACGGGAAGAAATGTGACTTGATAAGGTCAAGATTCTCTGTCAAAGGTACATTAGTGAAAAGTGAAGTGATATCAAAACTGATCATGATGTTAGAATCTGTCAGAGTTAAATTTTCTAATAATGTTTTAAAGTGTAAAGAATTTTTAATAGATGAGGAAGAGTTGCATATGAGGGAGGAAAGTGATTCGAATAAATGTTTAGTTTGTAGGTGTACTATTGGATGAAGTGGGGTTATTGGGTTTGTGGATTTTAGGGACCCCTGTATATCTGGGGTGGTTGGACATGATAAGGTTTAAGTTTTTTGGTAATTTCTTTAGGCCAGGATGTAACTTTTTTTAAAATAATTTGGACATTTTTTTCCTTTTGGGATTTTGCAGGATCCCAATCTATGATCTCCACTAATAAGTGGAGGAGTCTTTAAGAAGTTGATTCATTTTTCTATTGTACTCTGCTTGGCTCATAATGACAGTGGCGTTACCCTTATCAGCTTTAGTTACAATAATTTGTTTATTCTTATATAGCTTTCTAAGTGCTAATATTTCTTTTGGTGGAATGTTGTTCTTGGGATTTGGATTTACTTAGAATACTAGCCATATTCGGTTAGATGTGGCTAGTAGTCTAACTTATTCTGAAAGTGATAAGTAAATACTTAAGGAATTGACAGCATACACTAGAAATATAAATTAAATCAACTTTAATATATACTTTCTGATATTTCGGCAACGTCATGTTGTCATCTTCATGGGAACTTAAGATAAAGACACGTGCATGCAAGTACTACATAAAAGCAAATGAGAAACGAAGCCAGGAAGCTACCATTTTCCTAAAGTCCTGATGGTGCCCCTGGCAGGCTATATTAGGTGTTCTTGGCCTTTGCGCTGAAGTTCTTCTGATATATGTTTTCCAAATTTGGGGCAGTCTCATGCATCCAAATTTGTTGAGGTTTGGCATGTTCCTAAGGGCTGAGGCTGATTCCATGAATAATCTTTCATATTTGAACTTGCTGCGATGTATTACTGTGGCTTTCTTCCACCTTATTCTTATTCGAGTATCCAGAGCATGGTCTACAAGCCCAGAGTGGCTGTACTGGTGAAATTGGATGTAGTCCTTGTGTTCTGAGATTCTGATATTTGCAGTCCTGCTTGTTTGGCCAAAGTAGGACAATTTACAGCTGCAAGGGACCTGGTATAGGTAGGTCTAGGGGAAGTGGTTGGTCTTTAGTGGAGCGGATAAAGGATGCCAATTTTCTATATGGTCTGTAACAAGAGGTCAAGTCATTTTTTTTTAGGATTTTGTTGATTTTTTCCGAGGTGCCTCGGATGTAGGGAATGGTGATGGATTTAGAGTAATCTTTTTTGTGAAGGGGGGTGGGTGGGTTGTGGATAACTGGTTTTAGTATTTTTTGAATTTTTTTAGGGGGGGGGGAACCACTGGCTGAGAAAGTGTTAAGGGTGTGATTTAGTTCAGTAGTTAGGGCTTGGTCATTTGAACAGATTAGTTTTGCACTTTTGAATAGTGTCTTAATAACTCCATATTGTTGTGAGGGAGGGATGGTGGGATTATTGTTGAATGTATCTGCCTATATAGGTGGGTTTTCTATAAACTGAGTAAACCAAAGTTCCATCAGATTGGCAGGTGACTAGTGTGTCTAGGAAGGGGAGATTATTGTTTTTCTCTTTTTCCAGGGTGAACTTGATTCTAGGGTGTTGGTTGTTTAAGTGAGAGGAGTGTATCTGGGCCATGTGGCCAAATAGTGAACACATCATCCACATACCAAGCCAAATAGTGGGTTTTTGTGGGGCAGAGTTTAAGGCTTTCTCTTCAAAAGTCTCCATAAAGAAGTTGGCCAAGGGTGGGGAAAGTGGTGAACCCATGGCTGTCCCCCCTCCATCTGTTTGTAGAATTTTTCCTGCCAAATGAATAGCCTGAGTTCATTCTGAAATAGGGCTGAGATATCAAGAGGAAATTTAGCTTGGATTAGCTCTAAGGTTTCTTTGAAGGGGACATTTGTGAATAAGGAGGAGACGTCAAAACTGACCATTATGTCATTATGTTTAAGTGTAAGGTTTTCTACACTGACTTTGAAGTGGGCTGAGTTTTTTGTGTGATGGTGTGTTGCCAGTATAGTGTGAGAGCACTTTGGCTAAATATTTAACTAGTTTGTAAGTGGGGGGGATCAATGCCATCTACTATGGGATGTAATGGCACATTTTCTTTATGTATTTTTGGGAGCCCATATATACGGGTGGGGGATCTAAAGTTATATGGTTTTAGTCTGTTAGTAATCTCCACAGGCCAAGAAGTGACCTTCTTAAGGAGTCTATGGAATTTTCTAATTTGTGAGTTTGTGGGATTGTAATGAATGGGGAGGTAAGTTGCTCGATCTAATAGTAAAGCCTTAAGCTTACTTGTTGTAGTCATAACCTAGACCTACCTGGTGTATACCAGGTCCCTTGCAGCTGTAAACTGTCCTACTTTGGCCAAACAGGCAGGACTACAAATATCAGAATCTTAGACCACAAGGACTACATCCAATTTCACCAGTACAGCCACTCTGGGCTTGCAGACCATGCTCTGGATACTCGCCACAGAATAAGGTGGAAGAAAGCCACAGTAATACACCACAGCAAGTTCAAATATGAAAGACTATTCATGGAATCAGCCTCAGCCCTTAGGAACATGCCAAATCTCAACAAATTTGGATGCATGAGACTGCCCCAAATTTGTGAAACATATATCAGAAGAACTTCAGCCCAAAGGCCAAGAACACATAATATAGCCCGGCAGGGGGGGCACCATCAGGACTTTAGGAAAACGGTAGCTTCCTCGCTTCGTTTCTCATTTGCTGTTATGTAGTACTTGCATGTGTCTTTATCTTAAGTTCCCATGAAGATGGCAACGTGATGTTGCCAAAATATTGGAAAGTATATATTAAAGTTGATTTAATTTATATTTCTATTGTACGCTGTCAATTCCTCAAGTATTTAGTTATCATGTTTAATCAGCGTATAAGCCTTTCTACAAGAATTATTCTGAAAGTTAAAGAAGAAAGTGCTAAATATGGCCTTAAACTTAACCTCAAAAAGACAAAAGTTATGGCAACATGTGAACTTAATGATTTTGAAGTAGATGGGGAGAAAATAGAAGCAGTTAACATTTTTGTACTCCCAGGATCCTGAATTGATAAAGATGGGTATTGTACTGAAGAAGTCAGAAGAAGATTATTACTTGAAAAGAAAGCAATGCCAAATTTAAGCAAGACCTTTAAAGATAGAGATATTAGCCTCGCAACAAAAATCAGAATCACGAAAGCGATGGCATTCCCTGTGGTACTGTATGGATGTCAAAGTTGGACCCCGAGAAAGAGTGAAAGAAGGAAAATAGATACATTTGAATTATGGGTTTGGAGATGCTTACTAAGAATACTATAATGAATCAGTGATAGATGGAATAAAGCCAGAATGCTCCCACGTAAATGTTTGACTTGGGTTGACCAAACACTGAGCGACTTATTAATCCAGAATTAGCAGTTTAATATAGAGACAACAGGTTTTTTGTGTGCTGCTGCTATTTGTATTAATTAGTTGGATAAGAGCAGTTTCTATCACATAAACAGAATATTTGAATCCCCACCCCCCGAGTTACTCAAAATTAAAACTTTAAACAAATTACACTCGCTCTACGATGGCTCAGGAACGACTCACTTGTCTAATAATAATATCTACAGAGCATGAAATTGCATCTATAATCAATATAGATGAATTAATTCGAAACTGATTGAGGCTGTTTAATGCGACTTCTGAAGGAATATGTATGTATGTATGTATATATATATATATATATTCAGGGCCGCATTTACCATTAGGCGCATGATGCGCAAGCTGGGGGCCTCACTCTCTCTATGGGGGGCACAGAGAAAAACCTTACTCCTCACAGAGAACAATAAAAAAAAGCATAGGACGTATATACACGTCCAGCAAACCTGGATAGTTATTATTTTTAGTTATTAGTGATTATTTTTTTAAATTTTAATATTTAAGTTTAACATCTAAGTTTTGTAGCGGAACAAAATGGGATGTAATATCACTTTATTTTAATTATCATGTTATATTATAAAGTATATATATATATATATATTCAAATACCCAATTTCAAATGTAACTATTAAATAAGAACTTCGTAGATTAAAATGTGATATTAACAATATATCATGTTCATCGCTCTGTAAATGCTGCTATATAAATCGCCCGCGATAACGATGACCAAAAGCGCCATCATACCACAGGTATTGTATTTACTGGCCATCTTCATCCACGTGGTGGTTTCCTGCTGCAGGGAGTTAGTTTCTGTTCGTGATATGTGCGCATTCGTTTTGTAAAAAAATCTAACTTTGTCCTCTCTTACTTGGTATGTGCTGCTTGTATTGGTTATGTTTGGATCTGTATGTATGTATTTAGGAATTGTGCATTGTATGGAAACCGACGATGCCATACAAACCGAGACATCCAGCAATCGCACCGACGTTGTCCGCGTATGGCGGATACCATGTTCGGCTGTATTTTCCCGCCAGTGACGGAACCCTAACAGTAGCCAAAAATATGGATTCATGATAGCGTTTGTGTGGTGATAACAAACACGAAACGAATACCCGACTCATTTTTACTTCATTTCTGGTATGCTTGTTTTATTTATATTCTCCTCAGTGCTGCTTGTGCTTGTTACGTGTTATCGACTACTATTCAACCGACAACATTGCATCGTGCATGGGATATATTTAGTTCCGCCGCATATGCCCTTCCAGCGCCCGTAATATTACGAAAGATACGTCAGCTTTTCTAACAGGTTTCATCTGTGGTGAAATCCAGCAAAAATGCTTGTTATTTGTGTTATAGCTGTTTTCTTTATATCCTACGTAAGTTCAGTTCCTCTGGTAAAGGAATGTTCGTTTCAAAATCGGCGGACGCAATTATTCCACTAGCGAGACGCTATCCTCCTCTACCCATCGTGCGTCATTGTGACGTCTGCCGATGTAACATCCGCTTCATCCCCTTCCGGTGACGTCACTTCCGTTCGCGAACGAGGACGAGGCGCCTACTAACGCATCACGTGCACAGCGGTCGCCCATAGACTTCCATGTTAAAAAATGGTCAGTTGGAAAGGAAAGAGTCCCTGTTAAAAATTGGATTAATTCAAAAAATATGGATTATCCGTTCCGGTGCTTGGTTGCGCTGTGACATTGCACAGGTAGGGGATTGGATCATCAGCGAGCAGCAGGACGGCTTGACTTATTTAATTTTTTGGTTTTTAAATTAGTAATCAAGGTTTTACCAATTTTTTTTCGAAGGTTGTAATTTCCCCCCGAAATATATAGCAAAATCTGGCTCCCAGAAGTTCGCCTAATGGTAAAACCGGACCTTTGCATAAGAATCCAGCTTTTCTCTTTTTTTGTGGGGAAAGGACCCACCCATTAATCTGCTGATGTTAAAAAAAAATTATTTTCAGTATCGTTCATAACACAATTGTTACGAACGCAAAGCGCTTAGGTTAGGGAGCATACTCATGCATTTTATTGTACTAAAAGTACATAGCTATTTCAAAATTTGCCACCGATCTTAACTAGCTGAAATATCTTTTATAAATATGCGGTCATTTCTTGTTTGTACTGATATGTCAGATAATGATGATGATAATAATAATGATAAGAAAAGATGCGGTACTTTCATTGAGTGGAGATTATCAGAATGAAGTAATTTATAATGTACTTTCTTCGTGTGATTTTAGAAAAGTGCCCATCATTATATTCTGGCTATTACTGTCAACTGAACATCGGAAATAATGGAAATGACTAACTATAGGGGATTTGTAATGGTTTTGACCTCCTGACTTAGAAGAGTGAACCTATGTTACTTTGGATTTCCTCATTTAGGAAATTCAAGCTAATATTTTGGTGATTTCGAAGATAGATGTATGCTTACAGCTTCAGATATACTGCTGCTATTTGAGAACAACTCTTTTAATGTATTTAGTAACTCTTTCCGCTTTTATGAATGTGAGATATATATATATATATATATATATATATATATCGTTATATATAACGATCACAGATGAGAGAGAGGGGGGGGGGGAGAGCTAATTCTGCCGTTTGTTTTCTCAGGCCGATACAAGATTATGAGCAGTAAATGAGTGCGACCATTTCCATATCCATCAAATGGCAATTTTCTTCAGAGATAAAAAAAGTACATGGGAGATTTTTCTTATTTTGTCTTGCCATTAATAACAAATTATATGATAAAAGTACTAGAAATATAACAGTATATTCTATACATTTAATCTATCGAATATCTATTTAAAATTATAGCTACACTGCATATATATAACGATCACAGATGACAGAGGGGGGGGGGGAGAGCTAATTCTGCCGTTTGTTTTCTCAGGCCGATACAAGATTATGAGCAGTAAATGAGTGCGACCATTTCCATATCCATCAAATGGCTATGGAAATGGTCTTTTAATGTATTTAGTAACTCTTTCCGCTTTTATGAATGTGATATATATATATATATATATATATATATCGTTATATATAACGATCACAGATGAGAGGGGGGGGGGAGAGCTAATTCTGCCGTTTGTTTTCTCAAGCCGATACAAGATTATGAGCAGTAAATGAGTGCAACCATTTCCATATCCATCAAATGGCAATTTTCTTCAGAGATAAAAAAAAGTACATGGGAGATTTTTCTTATTTTGTCTTGCCATTAATAGCAAATTATATGATAAAAGTACTAGAAATATAACAATATATTCTATACATTTAATCTATCGAATATCTATTTAAAATTATAGCTACTGCATATATCCTGAAAAAGTACACATTTTGTGCTTTAATAGTAGCAATGGCTTTCAGATGCAGCTAAGAATATCAGTTAATCTAGCTAAATGCTTTCCTTGAGTATGAAGGATTACTGCACCTCTTAATAGAGATAACTGATAGCTTGCACTTCTTATCCATGTTTCTTCAATTCTATATGCATCACATTCATATTTTGGTGGATGTGAAAACACATCATTGCTAGTAAGGAGGTTAAAGGTTTGCTTTAACAGTCTGAATACATAAACACTGCAATGCAATAACAGATTTTGATAAGGGAGAGGATGAATTATCCCTTATCATAATACTAATAAAGGATTCCACATGGGAAGTTATATAAACTTAAGGGGATGGCTTTGACACTGATAGGAGAGTGGCTGACTGACAGGTATCAGAGTGAGAAGCCAAGTTCAAGGAAATGAGGATTATTGGTGGGGTAATATAGGGTTCTGTGTTTGGACTACCATTGATTAATTTATATATTAATGGTATTTGGGATAAACTGGAGGGGAACATCCAGTTATGTATTGATAGAGAATCCTTGGAGGCCAACTTGAACAGCATCAGTATAAACTACTAAGTGCAAGATCACGCATCGTGGACAATGCATGCTGAGAATTATATTAATGGGAATTTACTACAAGTAACTGATGAAGCCATAAAACTAGGAAAATAGTATTAGTAGTAGATAGTGAGTTAAAGTTTAGAGGACACATAGCTGAGATAGTTAAATAATCACATCTGGTAACTGCAATGCTCAAGAAACATTAATTTGCAGGAATAATGATATTATTCTCTCGCTTTATAAGCTTTGATAGAACCTTTTTTAGATGACTGTGCTCAGAAATGATCATTTGGATGATGAGATGGGGAGGGAAGAAAAAAAAATCTAGTGGTAAATAACCAAAATGATAATTGACCTGCACGTATATGACCTGCACTTATTCATAAACAAGGGTATGTAATTTTCAAGGTTTGAGAATAGGAAGAATAAAGGTGATATGAAAGAAACATACAGAATATATTCACACTATGACCCAGATTAGGAAATTAAACAATGTTATAGATAATGTTTCCAACTGGGATGACTAAGAAGAAACTCAAGTGTTACCATGGGAATGCTCCTTGTTTATATGGACTAAAAAAAGTCCACAAAATGAATATTCTATTTCAGCCTGTGTTGGGATTGCAAAACACCTTTCCAAACTGCTTTTGGGCATTCACAGGAAAGTCCTCTTCATTAATCGAAAATAGTTCTCATTTTACAGAAAATGATACCAGAGCTTCATCTTTGCTCAGGTGATCTCCTTTTTTAGCCTAGATAGTGTCCTTATTCATAAATGTTTCTTTAGATGAAACACTTAATTTCCTCAAGCAAGATTTTCTGGCAGATATGTCAGCCTATTTGACTTTGTCATTCATTTGTCATAAAATACACTCTCTGTATGGGTAGAGGATAATGAGTATCAGTTTAATGTGGAGAAATGCAAAGTTATGCATTTTGGGATAAATAAATTACAAGCCGTGAATCACATTCATGGCACTGTACTCCAGGAAATAGATGAAGCTAGAAATTTAGGCGTAGTGGTAGACATAGAGTTAAAGTTTTAGAGGACATATTGCTAAAGTAGCCTATAAGATTACTTGGGTATTGAAGAACACATTAACAAGTAGAGATAAGTTGTAATTCCTCTTTATAAGGCCATGATATGCCCACATCTGGATTACTGTGCTCAAGTCTGGTCTCCTGGGTTTCTTGGGGGATGAGGAAGCAGTGGAGAAGATTCAAAGGTGAGTGACCAAGATGGTGAGTGGTCTGTGGAATGATCCCTATGAAGACAGATTGAGGGTGATTGCAGAAGTTGGTTGATAGGAGAAAAAGAGGGGATATGATAGAAATATTTAAGTTGCTTAAAGAGTTTTATAGGATTGATGCAGGGGGAGTTTCAGCACTTGGCTGGAGGGGCCAGAACGAGGGTAATCTGTGGAAGTTGAATAAAGGTGTGATTAGTAGGGTGTGAGGATGAGATTTTTTGCTCGGAGAGTTGTAAATGAACGGAATGGGTCGCCAGAGTCAGTTGTGAGTCTTTGTCTGTTAATGGATTCAACGAGAGGTAGGATAGATTGTGTGGATAGTTTGGGTCTCCTGCAATGAGTGTCTTCGGGATCAATGGAGGCACCCCTGCAATAATAATAATATGTTCCAATGAGTATGATGGAATTTGCAGTAAAGTTCCTTTTACTGGAAGCATTTGGAGCTGCTCAGTTAAATATATTTTTATTGCTAGAGCGATTATTCTTTATGCCCTGCTTCAGCAAAATGAGAGAAAGTTTGCATTAAGGAAACCTGTTTACTAGAAGATCTATATAAGAATGAATGAATGAGTGAGAAGAAATAAATAAAATAAAAGAAGGTAAACAGGATAATGATAAAATGCTGCAAAGGAAGATTCAAATATAGTAAAGAAAAACTACAGACCCTTCAGTTGAATGCCATGTTCTTGTTTTGGATAATATTTGTTGTTATCTTGCAGAATTAAATTTAACTGTGAGTCAGAGAATGAAAGATTTTCTTTAAGCTCGTATTACCTAATTCTAGAGATTTTCTTTAAGCTCATATTACCTAATTCTAGAATGGTCTATACAAAAAAAAATCTGATTAAATACATACGATAGCTATAGCTATCGTACGTAATACGATTAAAATTTTAATTAGATTTTTTTTTTTTTTAATATTACTCCGGCCCAAGAAAGGTTATTTGTATGGTCTAAGGAATTTTTTTATCTGTTTATCAATTATACACACAAACTATCTGATCAAAAATATCCGGACACCCCTCTGTAATTTGTAAACTGACGTCTAGATGTCACTATGACCTCATTGGTATAAAAGGAGACAAGAAGCAGTGTGTTGTTCAGTGACAAGAAGTATGAGCAGAAGTATGGGTAGGTCAAGGGGGCTCAGTGACTTCGAACATGGACTAGTTATTGGTTGGCACATCAGTAAGAAATCTATCAGAAACATTTCAACCCTCCTCAAGTTGTCCAAGTCAACAGTTGGTTACGTGATTGTGAAGTGGAAATGTGCGGGCATAACCACAACAAAACCATAGTTGGGTAGGTCACATAGGAACCGTCGAGCATTGAAGAGGATGGTTTGTGGAAATCGCCAGACAACAATCACCTGGGAGTTCCACAGTGCTACTAACTGTCCAGCTAGCACTATGACTGTGCATAGAGAGCTAAGAGGAATGAAGTTCCATGGTCAAGCAACTGCCTGCAGTGGTGTAAAGAGCGACGTTACTGGACAACTGGAAACGTGATTTGGAGTGATGAATCATGCTTTACCATGTGGCAGTCCAATGGGAAGGTCTGGATGTGGCAAATGCCTGGAGAACGATTCCTGCAAGCCTGTGTAGTGCCAACAGTGAAATTTGAAGGAGGGTGGTGTTACAGTGTGGGGGTGTTTTTCATGGAATGGACTTGGCCCTCTCATAACATTACATGGAAATCTAAATGCAGAAGGGTTCAAGGACATTTTGATCCATTGCATACTGTCTATGATAGAAGATCAATTCGGTGATGACTATTGTCTGTATCAGCATGACAATGCTACCTGCCATGAAGCAAGGTCTGTGAGGGAATGGTTTGTGGACAGTAACGTTCCAGAAATGAACTGGCTGGCCCTGACCTGCATCCCATAGAACACTTTTGGGATAAATTAGAACGCTGACTTTGCTCCAGATCCCAATGACAAAAGAACTGAACATCACGAACTGCTCTGGCTACAGCTCTTCAGGAAGAATGAGCTGCCATTCCTCCAAAGACATTCTGACACCTGGTAGAAAGTCTCCCTGTCAGAATTAGAGCTGTCATAGAAGCAAAAAGTGGACCCACCCCATATTAATTTCCACTACTGGAAACTGTGTCACAGGAAAAGTCTGATTACACTTTCTAGTACATGTCTGGATACTTTTGTGTGTGTATACACAATGGTATATTGCTAATACGAACCGCTTTAGTCTGAACCCTCCAGTAATCTGGTTTGAAATAAAAAATAGTTTTATTTATTAAGTATTATTATTTATTTTATTATTATTACAGTAAAGTATTTTTTTTCATACTGTCGATTGTACGGTTATACTATAGGCCTATTTTGATTTATTGTGTGTTCACGTTTGCTGCTTTTTTATACTGTACAGTATGCACTGTATTTACCTACTTGTGATTATGAGGATGAAAAAAGGTAGAGAGAGTTTATGCCGATATAGAACAGGATTTGAAATGTAAAGAAACAAAAGATATAATTACAATACATGGCGACATGAGTGCAAAAATCAGAAGAGGAAGGGAGGGAGGAAGATATTGTTGGGCTATATGGATTGGGAGAGAAATGAAAGAGAAGATATGCTGTTGGATTTCTGTAAAAAACATGATTTAGCAATTATGAACACTTGGTTTAAAAAACAAGTGTTCGTAAAGGAAAGCCCCAGGGGAGGATATAAATAGTAGAAGAAATCATATAGATTATGTTTTGATAAACAAAAGATATAGAAACATTATAAAAGATGTGACAACATATCCAGGAGCAAACTGTGATACAGATCATATATTGTTGGCAACTAAGATGAGGATTAATCTAAAAAAGATAGCTGCAGGAAAACGGAACAAATCATAGAACATGGGGCGGCTGAAGATACAAAGAATGACAAATGAATTCACAAAGAAAGTAGAGGAAGAAATGAATGAGAGAAATATACAAGAAAGTGATGGTGTAAGAGAAAACTGGAAGATTCTGAAGGAAAGCATAATTACTGCTACAGAATTACATTTAGCCAAATAAGAAGAGGAAAGAGAGAAAAGAAAGAAACCATGGATCACAGACAATATTTTGAGGAAAATAACACAAAGAAAAAAGTTAGTTAATAGTAAAACAGAGGAGAAAAAAAGCAGTATAAAGACTTGAGTAGGGAGATACAAAGAGAGATAAGAAGGAAAAAGGAAGAGTGGTTAGATGAAATAATTAAAGATACAACAGCAAAGGCAGAAAGAAATGACATAAAAGATGTTTATAAAAACATTAATATGATGATAGGAAGGAGAAAGATGCAAAGGACTGGAGCAGTCAAGAATGAAAGAGGTGAAATTCTGATATAAAAAGAGAAGACATTACAGAGAATGGGAAGAATACGTAAGTAAACTTTATGAAGAAGAAAGAGGAGAAAATCAAATGAAAGAGCATAGCGGGCAGAGGCTGTACATCATGAGGGAGGAATTGAATCTAGCAATTCAAAAGATGAAAGAAGTAAAATCCCCTGGAATACATGGCATATAGAAAGAACTTATAAGGAATATAGGTGAAAAAGGTATAGACGTGTTATGGCAAATTATAACCGGAATTTATGAGGGACAAGAATTACCAGAGGAGCTTAGAAGATCAATTTTTATCCCCATTCCAAAAAAGACGGGAGTTTTAGACTATAGCAATTTTAGAACGATAAGTCTTATAACTCACACAGCAAAAATTCTGGCACAAATAATTTTAGAGATATTAAGAATAAAATAAAAAAAGAAATGAATGAGGAACAGTTTGGATTCCGAACCAACAGAGAAACTAGAGAGGCTATAACTTGTCTAAGAATTATTGGGGAGAAAACACTAAACCATGGTGGAAAGTTGTTTTTGGGATTTCTAGATTTTGAAAAGGTATTTGATACAGTGAAACATAAAAGGATTTTTGACCTTCTAGAAAATATCGATATTGACTCTTATGATTTGGAAATTTTAAAGAGATTATATTGGTCACAAATAGAGTCGGTATGTGTAAATGGAGAGGAAACAGGAGAATTCCTGGTGGAGAGAGGCGTTCGACAAGGATGCAAGTTACCCCCATTAATGTTAACCTTTATAGTGAACAGATGCTTAGAGAGTCACTTGAGAATGTAGAAGGAATAAAAATAAATGGAAGAATCATTAATAATTTAAGATATGTGGATGATGTAGTAGTGATGGCAGAAAGTGAAAATGGATTACAACAAATTGTTCAAAGAATTGAAAACTCTTGTAAAGAGTATGGACTAAGGATTAACATAAAGAAGACCAAGATAATGATAATGGGCAGAAAAATAGGAGATAATGTAAAGATGAGATGTGGAGGAAAGATTTTAGAAGACGTGGATAGATTCCCATATTTAGGTAGCTGGATCTCAGAGAGCAGAACTTCAGAGTTGGACATTAGAAATAGAATAGGCAAAGCTAAATCAGCATTTGTGGAAATGAAGAGAATTTTAATAAACAAGAATATTAAAATAGGTGTTGGAGTTGGAATAGTTAAAGCAACAGTTTGGAGTATTTTAAGTTAAGGAAGTGAGTCATGGACACTCAGAAAGAGAGATATGGAAAGAATTAATGCATTGGAAATGTGGTGTTATAGAAAGATGGAAAGGATTAGCTATACAGAGAGAATATCAAATCAAGAAGTTTTAAGAAGAGTTAGGATGGAAAGAACATTGCTCAAGAATATTATGCAACGAAAGACCAGATTTGCTGGACATCTTCTGAGAGGTTCTTCGGGACACCTGACAAGAACTATATTACAAGGTGAAGACGTGGAAGACCAACTAGAGAGTGGTTCAATGACATCGAGCAATGGACTGGTTTAAGAATGACGGAGGCGACAGATAGAGAGAAATGGAGAAGAGCTGCTCATCTACTGCAGCCCTCTTGCTAGAGGATACTACCGGACGACGACGACGACAGAACATAGTGTATTGTCGGCATGAATCACTGCTGTCGTTATGACTAATGACCTGATTAGTCACCAGTATTGCACAATGTTTGTGTATCTTTACGTTCCTTCAAAAACAACAACGACGACTTAGTCCAAAGCCTGGTTGTATATAACACTCAGTTTTTCTTTGGTTATTGAAATGAAATGTCTGAGTTGTCGTTTATCGTTTTGTGTTTTCGTAAGTTTTCAGTGAATGATTATCGATTATTTTAGTAAGTGCGATTTTATTTTTCTGATAAATTTTAAAAGTGACAGTTTTATTATTTAATAACTTCCTTTTTTATTTTACTGTTTTTAACACTAAAATTCATTTTTTTTAAAATAATAAATGTAGTTTAATCCTTTATCCAAGTGTAAGCAAACAAAGTTTGCACCTGAAGTATCTTCAGGACTGAGGCAACTCGTGGTAAAGGTGGACCAAGCTCTCATCACTACTTGTCTTAGTATCTCCCATAATGCATAATGTGATGCTAAGGTGGAAGCAATGGAGAGGTCATATTTACCTATACAAGTTGCCAAAAGGTGTCTCACCTTATTATTAAATTACTCTGGATTTAGAGAATGATGTTGTAAGTTTTTTTCCACTGGTTTAAACTATAATAAATTTAGTTGAATCCTTTATCCAAGTGTAAGCAAACAAAGTTTGCAGTCCTGAAGTATCTTCAGAACTGCAAATGGTCTTTGTTCGAGGCCGTTACCAGAGAAAACTCTAGTTCACAGAAATGTCTGCAAGGAGATGTGCTTTGCATTATGGGAGATACTAAGACAAGTAGCGATGAGAGCTTGGTCCGCTTTACCACGAGTTGCCTCATGCCTGAAGATTCTTCAGGCATGAGGCAATGTGGAAAAAAACTTCCAATATTTTGTCAAAATGGCTACCGGGTCAAAACCTACCAAAAGAAAACATGTAACATTATGATTATCGGATAAGTGTAAAATAATTCAGCGTCTAGAAAAGGGTGAAGTGGCCGTACAACTTGCTACTGAATACAATGTTGGGAAATCTACAATCAGTGACATAAAAAAAAAAAAAAAAAAACAAAGACAGGATTTTAACTTGTGTTTCAACCGCAGAAGAAGGACCAAACAAGAGACAAACTCTGAAAACAAATGATTTTTCTTTACTTGATTCTCCTGTTACATGTGGTTTCTTCTAGAAAGAAGTCGTACTCCTATCCCCGGAGACATTTTAAAGCAGAAAGCTAAGCATTTCCATTCACAAATTTACTCGAATCAGAAATTCAAAGCATGTGATGGTTGGCTAGAAAAATTTAAGAAATGCCATGGTATTCGGTATCTATCAATATCAGGTGAAAAACTGTGTAGTGACATTTCCACCATAGAACCATTCCAAAAAGCTTTTTTAGAAAAAATTCTTGAATTAAATTTAACCGATGATCAAATTTATAATGTGGATGAAAGTAGTCTTTGTTCTAGGTCGTTACCAGAGAAAACGCTAGTTCACAGAAATGAAGCCTCAGCACCAGGTCAAAAAAAATGTCCAAAGAGCATGTCACGATAATGCCTTGTGCAAACGTCTCAGGAAAACATAAATTAAAGTTACTTATGATTGGAAAATCAAATAATCCAAGACCATTTAAGAACTGCTGCCGTCTGGTTTTGTACCGAAGCCAATGTGTAAAGGATGGATGAATGTTGAACTTTTTTCAAACTGGTTTCACAATGATTTTGTACCGTCTGTTAAAGCTTATTTAAAATCACAGAATTTAGAACAGAAAGCACTTTTATTATCGGATAACTGTCCTGGACATCCTCCGGCAGATGAATTGATTAGTGAGAATGGAAATTTTACGGCTAGGTTTTTGCTTCCAAACTGCACTCCATTGTTGCAACCAGCAGATCTGAACATAAACAATCCATTAAATTAAAATATCATAAAGACCTGCTTTTAAATGTAATTTCCCAAAATTATGATGTTACCACATCAATAAAAAATATCACTTTGAAGGATGTAGCATTCTCAGTTGCTGCTGCTTGGGAAGCCATCAAATCTGAACCCATTTGAGTGCCATAGAAAAACCTGTGGCTTTCTAGAATTTACCAAGATAACTACGGTGATACACAAAAAGAGGAAATTCAAAACGTGCAAAATTTAGTTAAAATTATAAATCCAGATGTTGAAATTTCACAAACAGATGTTACAGAATGGATTACAGGTAGAGCAGAAAGTGAATTCAAAATCAAATCAGATGCTGAAATTATAAATATGATGCTACAGAATGAATTAGAAGACGATGATGACGATAAAAAACTTGAAGAAAAAAAGTAAAACATGAAGAGGCAGTTGACAGTTTTAATATGTGTATAGAATGGGCTAAGCAGAATGATACACTATTCCACAAAATTTTATTCCTAATGCAGCCCCGAGAAGAAGCATTCGAAAAAAGTTTAGCTTCCAAGAAGCAAAAGAAAATCGGTGACTTTTTTACAAAGAAATAAAAAATTGAATATGAAAATGTGGAATACAATTAAGAGATTGCATTGCATTAGTAAGAATCTTATTGTAATAATTAAAACACCATTAAATGTATCAGATGGTTTTTTTCGAACTTACAAAGTAAAAATAGAAAGAAAAAATAACAAATTAATGTGAAGTTTCTTACAATGGTTTAAATATGAAAATTTGGAATACATATTAAGAGATTGCATTGCATTAGTAAGAATCTTATTGTAATAATTAAATGTATTAGATGGTTTATTTCGAACTTACAAAGTAAAAATAGAAAGAAAAAATAACAAATTAATGTGAAGGATGAGCCTGGTGCATTTTTAAAAGTTTATTAATATCGAGTTCAACGTTCGTTAAAAACAGTCGTAAATTGCCACACTCAGTTATATGTAATCGGTTCCTTTTCTTAGATAGTAAATTCACTACAGCACTAAACCCACGCTCAGCCAAATAAGAAGATGGAAATGCAATTAAAAATTTCTGCACTATTTCCCATAATCCAGGGTACAGTGTCGGTATTGATTTTTGAAGCCAGAACGCTTGGTATTCAGTTTTGAATTTTCTTTTTAGTTCTTCATTTGTTGTGAGTTCTATGAGTTCCACTTCTAAATTTGATGATCCTGCTGTGCTTACATGTGAGAAAGGATCTAGAACCCAATTTGGTATATTCATGTTTAGAATATCCTTGAATCGCTCATTGAAATCAGCATGGAGAACCTCCAAGTGTTGGCAGTATGTAAGTAAATCTTCCTTTTTGAGAGACACTGCTGATAAATTTGAAAAGTGGCTATATTCCCCTCGGCCCATATTCCGCTTGAACAGAAGAAGTTTCCCTACAAAAGCGGCAATAACGTTTTTTGTTTTAATTCAATTCATCACCTTGTAGTTATAGATTGACTTCATTAAATATTTTATAGAGGTCTGTCAAATAAGCGATATCATTTTTGGATGTAATGAGGTAGGCCCGCAATCCGTCGTCTCTGTTTTCTAGGAACTCTAGTACTGAATCAAACAAATTGTAAAATCGATTCAGACAAATACCTTTTGAAAGCCAGCGAACTTCTGTGTGAAGCAGCAAACGATTGAAATCTTCATCGTTTTCACTACAAATTTGGCTAATCAATTTGTCATTCAATGAACTGCTTCTAATCTTGTTGACTACTCTAATAACGTAATGGAGTATGGAGTGATGTGTGCAGGCGTTCACTTAAATTTTTTGCAACCAAATGTTGATGATGAAGAACACAATGTACAGCGAGTACATTTGGTACTGCTTGTTTCAAATGCGCTATGAAACCCTTGTGGCGCCCTGTCATTGCTGGAACACCATCAGTATCAGTAGCAGCAGACAAAATATTACGAATAGGAATGTCTTTCTCTTGAAAAAACTTATTCATGATATTAAACATAGATTCTCCCTTTGTGTCTGCTTCCAAGTTTTTAGCAAATAATAATTCTTGACAAACTTTTTCTTCTTTTATGAATTGTACGTATGATAAGAGTAGTGGTTCATTATTTGGGAGAGTTGATTCATCAAGTTGAATGGAAAATTGGCATATCTTCAAATAATCGCACAATGATTTTTCAACGTCTTCAGCCATTTCATCGATTCTTCTTTGCACTGAATTATTGCTCAAAGGAATTTTCCTGATGATATCTGATGCTGGCTTATGAAACACAGTGTTTATTACTTCTTTTGCTGCTGGCAAGATTAATTCCTCACCAATTGTGTGTGGTTTTCCCACTTTTGCGATTAATAATGAAATATTATAAGAAGCTTGTAATCCGTCATTATCTTGTTTAGTGGACGACTTAAAAAGTTTTGATATAGTTAGACGTTTAAAATATTTTTCTTCTAGTACTTGAAAATAGGACAAATCTTTATCCTTTTTGTCAGCATGCATTATAGTCAAATGCTCTTGTAGCCTAGAAGGCTTCATTGCTTCATTTGAAAACACTTTTTTGGCAAATCAAGCACATGGGTAATAATTAGTTCGTAGGAGACTGAATAAAACCATATTTCAAATACTCAATACTGTACTGTCGACATTTCTTCTTATATTCAGACATAATGAAGTAATAAAATTTGCAAAAATATTCACAAAATAAAAGATTTAATTTACACTTTGTATGACTCCACTTATCTATCATACTTTCGACTGATGATAGTTGCACACAAAAAATAATGAAACCTATTCCTAAACCACTGGTATTTATAGATTTGAAATCTAGCCCAAATCAACTTGCATGCATTAATTTGTTTGCGATACTATTGTATTCTTTGAACTTTTATGCTTTGAACAAGTCACTGCAAGCACCCATATTCCTGTCAAAACATGCTAAATTGAGTGAATTACCTACGTAATAGTTGACCGACATACTACCAGTTAAGACTCGTCTGCTGCGTAGATACATCTATTTCTATCTGACATGGTAAATTTTCAAATGATTAAATAATTTTGAAATATATATTATTAATTTCTTCTATAAAGAGCCACCGATCCCCTAGACCGCTGAACGCCCCCAAATGCTTCTCATCCCACTATAGCCCCCTAGAAGGCTTCAGTGCCCACTGGGGGTGGTGGTACCGCCCACTTTGGGAACCTATGATCTAGAGTTTTTAGAGGACACATTGCCAAAACTGTGAGGACAAAACAACGAATTCTGACAGTGAAGTGTAGAGCACTGATTTGTAGAAGTAAGATTCTGGTTCCATTGTGTAAGGCCTTGATTAGACCACATATGGACTACTGTACAAAGATTTGGTCAACTGGTTTTCAAAAGAATGAAGAAATATGGGAAAGAGCCTAGAAGTGACTGACTAAAGTAGTTACTGGTCTCTGTAATGTTGAGCTTTACATCTCATAGTTCTTACTAACTTTGCAGCATCTGCAAACAACTGAATATCATTAACATACAGGTTAAACAGCAATGGCCCTAAAAGAGACCCCTAAGGAACACGACTAGTGACTTGTCTCACCAACACACAACTTGCTGATATCTATCAGAAAGCCAATCTCCAACCCAATGCACTAATCTAATATCCAACTCCATCTTCTCTAATTTGACTATCAATTTATCATCTGGTAATCTATCAAAAGCCTTTGCAAAATCTAAATATATTATTGTGTATCCATCTCCCTCATCTAATGCATCTGTCACCTTATTGTAACAGGTAAGTATATTACTAAAAATGACCTCCCTTTAGCAATTCTGTGCTGTCTTTCAAAGCTAATACCACTGTTGTTAACCCAATTCTGGATTTTGGTTCTCACTAACCTCTCCAACATGATACACAGATTGGGCTATAGTTTGATGCTTGAGTTCTTATGAAGCAGTACAATCTTGCCTTCCCTCCACTCCTTTGAAACCTGACCCAATGTAAGACTCATATTAAACAAATATGTCACAGCGTATTTCAAACTCCATTGCATACCTCTACAAAATACATGACGATATATCAAGTTCCACAGCCATATTAACATCAAGTTTTCTCAATTCCTCATATGCCTCTTGCTCACTCACAGTCAGTCTCTCCTCCTCATCATCCAGTGCTCTCAGACTCTCAATGATGTCACATTCATAAGGATGAAAGACCTTTATGAACTGCTCATTAAATATCTCAACTATATCCTCAGTAGCAGTTGACCTTATACCATTTTTTCAAATCAACATCATCCTACCATATATATATATATATTTTGGCTTCATTAGCAAACTGCTGCTCATACTGAACTTTTGCTACCCTTATCAACTGAGTCACCCTCCTTGCCTGTTCTTATGAATTATTTACATGTTAACACAAGGTAAAGGTAATTTATTATTATTATTACTTAACACCTCCAGGGAGTCCAAAGACTCATTGAGGGAGGGGACCTACCCCACAACTCTCCATCTCTACCAATCCACCAACTGCAACTACCTTAATCATCTACACCAGCGCTATCTGCTGCCGACCACCACCCATAGTATTTTCACAGACAATCACAAACATCCATGCCCATGGCACGATTTGAACCCGCAATCTTTTGGCTGGAGAGCATATACGCTAACCATTCGGCCAACCAGGCCGGCGTAAGGCCATATATTTCAGTCTGAAAATTACAGACCATCTTCAGTGGCAAAAAACAGTTATTACAAGGTGGAATGCAAACAACAGATTTATTTGAAATAGAGTGAGCTATGTGATATTATATTTCCAGTAACATTATGTTCTAACTGGGGAAAAGGTTAATTATAACAGTATAAAAATAAATAAATTAATAAATAAAAAATAATGATGCATTATTCTAATCAGACAACTCTCCCATATTTTTAATAACAATAGGCAGTCATTCTGATTCAAGTTTGGGAGTGAAGCCAGGCTTCATCATGCTCTTTAAATAAATGTTCAAATTTGTATCAACAGCGATGTAGTAAGCATGTTTCAGACCAAAGAATGTTGTGGTCTGTGTCTACTCCATGTTGAGCCAATCCAGATTTACTGGATTTCCTGTGGCAAATATATGACTGATGTTCTTGTAATCTCTTTTTTCTAAGTAGAAAAAGTAGCTACTAAATCATATTTCTTTAGAATTCTGAAAATTGGTTCTGAAATGCCAGAAATGTATGGGATTGGAACTCAACGTACTATTTCCTTGTGAAATTACCGATTTCCAGAATTCTAAAGAAATATGATTTAGTAGCTACTTTTATACCCATCAATAACCTCTCAACTTATTTCCCCTCTTCAAAAGATAAACGCTCTTCACTGTCTCTCCCAGGTGTATACCAAGTTTTTTGTGACTGCTGTCTACTAAATCATATTTCTTTAGAATTCTGGAAATTGGTTCTGAAATGCCAGAAATGTATGGGATTGGAACTCAACATACCATTTCCTTGTGAAATTACTACTTTGAACAAACTGGATGCTCAATAAAAAAGAGATTACAAGAACATCAGTCATATATCTTCTACAGGAAATCCGATAAATCTGGATTGGCTGAACATGAAGTAGACACAGACCACAACATTCTGAAACACGGCTACTATATTGCTGTCAATACAAATTTGAATGTTTATTTAAGGAGAGTAATGAAGCTTTACTTCATGCCTTAACTTGAATAGGAATGACTGCCTATCGTTATCAAAAATATGGGAAAATCTGATTAGAATAACACATCATTATTTATTTACTTATTTATTATTTTTTTATACGGTTATATTTAACCTTTTCCTCAGTATTTCCAGTAATGTTATGTTAGAACATAACATTACTGGAAATACAAGGGGTGTTCAAAAAAGACTGAACTTTTGCTATAAAGACTATCATTTTGCAACATTTTAAGTTATCCCCTTTAAAGTAGTTCCCTCTAATGGGCAATACACTCCCCCAATGCTTCCAGGAACGCACCTTCTGTGATGGCATGCAGTTCTCTTATTGCATTTTCCTGAATCTCCTCTATGGTTTGGAAACGACGTCCTTTCAAAAAGTAGTTTTAAGTTTGGGAAAGAGGAAAAAGTCTGGAGAATAGGTGGATGGGGGGGGGCACAATGGATGTCTGATGTTTTGCCATATAACTGCAGATGAGGAGCAATGCATGAGCCGGCTCACTGCTGTAATGCAACATCCAAGTCTGGTTTTTCCCACAATTCCAGCCTCTTCCTGCACATAGCATCCCTCAAACATGCTAATACTTCCTGGTACAACTCTTTGTTTACCATCTGACCATGTAGTACAAATTCATAATGGACAATGCCTTTCCAATAAAAAAAAAACAAAAAAACACAACGAACATCACCTTGATCTTTGACCAACTGATCCATGCTTTTTTTGGTCGAGGAGACCCTTTCCCTATTGATTGGTTAAGCAATCAAAATGTTGCTGTAAAATATTTACCAAGTTTGCAGCAAAATTTCATTCAAGCTCTTTCATTGTTACTAATTCGACGACTAATGCTCATAGCGGAACGGGACAAATTCCAGTTTGTTGTCAAAACTTGCCACTATGTGCATTCAGTAGCTGCAGCACACTCTCTCTGTACCGGTTGTCATGCTATTTAAAAAGTTTGGTCTTTTTTTGAACATGCCTCATATAACATCATGCAGCTCACTCTATTTTAAATAAATCCATTGTTTGGATTTTACCTTGTATCAACTGCTTTTTGCCACTGAAGATGGTCTTGTGTTTACATATAAATAATTCATAAAACTATGGCACAAGTCTCTCTAAAAGAAAGAATTGTCTGTTATTTGTACTCCTCATGGAATTGTTTATTACTACTCATCTTATGTTGCCTCTATAATGCCTTATTTCTCTGTATTTGCATGCTTAATCTATTCAAATATTCAAACACTTACCTTATTTAACCTTCTATTCCTTGGAACACATTTAGACATTGCTTCTACTAGACAGTTCTTGAAAAGCACCCAAGCAGCATTCATCTCCTTTCCACCCAACTCCTCAGCTGTCTCCCGAGCTTCTCATAATCACCAGCCTTGTAGTTCCACATATACCCTTTCCATGCATAGCTCGCAACCACCCAGGTAATTACTTAATGGTTATACTAACCAACTGGAGGGTGATTTGACACCTCATTTACAATGACATCCTCTGATGAGATAATCAAATCCAAGACCCACAATTCTTGCATGCCCTCTGTTATATATTGTCTGATGTAGTTATACCTCAAAAACTTGAGAAATTTCTTTTCTTTACTTCTGGTTGTTATCTCATCATCCCAATCTATATTGTTATAATTAAAATTACCTATAATGATCACCCTTTCCCCCGTTTGCTTGGCTTATTTAGTTATACATTTCACAGTCACTACTCTCCTCATTACCAATTCTATAGAAACATTGAACTAAATAGTTCATTCTATTCATCTCTATCTCACACCATATTATCTCAAAACCACTGCCGCTATTTCCTCCTTGAACCTCTACCTGGTATGGACATAACTCATTTTCTATCATCAATAGCGCTCCACCTCCCTTTTTACCCTTTCTATCATCATGAAATACATCATACGCTTCCATCTCTATTTCTGTCGGGATGTCATCCTCATCCAGCCATATTTCACTAATTCCAACAATTTTTGGGTGAATGAACTCAATTAATGCAACCATTTCATTTCCCTTTGTTCTGATACTTCTAGCATTTGTATACAAACATAGCAGCCCGTTTCTCAACAACCTCCTGTTATCCAGTCTTACATTCTCCTCGTTCCCCATCAAGTCATTTGTTCCTACTACCACTACCAACCTCTTTTGCTGACTTACTCCTCATATCTAATGCATCAATCACTCTATTCCTTTTACCTCCCAGGAAACAAACCTTGTGCATCTTCTTGTTCACCACATCTCCAATAATGGAATCTGCATACAACCACTCATGAATTTTTCCTTACATATTTCATACCAACAACATTCACTTCCATTTTCTTCATTCATGTATGGAAGATACATATCTACATTTCACTTCATTTTGCTCTACATCCACTTCATCTCTTGTCTCATCTTCACCACTCGGCTTTCAAATCTTGCATTCATTTTTATGCTATCATTCACTCTCGCTATCCTATCCTCAGACACACATAAGACTGTTTGCCAATCCCACTTGTCATCTTTTTAATTACATTAATTACATTCTGTTTTTTAATATCCTTATCACACACTTTTCTTTACTGTCTGTTTCATATGCTTTCTTAACATTTGCACAATCTTCCTGTGAAACAAATATTTCAGTTATGATCCCATGTTGCCTACTCTGATTTAAACAAGTCCATAAACATCTGCAATATCAATCCACTCATACATACTACGTTCACAGCACCGTACCATTCTTAGAAAAATCTATACCATTCACTTTGTCTTTTGCAGTTGACCTATGCAATGATCCAACTTTCACCACCATTTTGTACCACAGTAATAAGAGCAAACAATGAATTTAATGTAATACTGCCTAATAAATTTAATCAAGCACCGTGTTCCACGCTCAACTATCACACTGACATCCAATCTAAAAATTAGATAATACTGTCTCACAATAAATATAAATTTGCTTATCTTGTTGCAGCCCACATGATGACCAATGTTTAACAGTCATCTATTTGCCATATATTGAAAAAAACTTCCTAGGATTTTTCTTGGCCTGATTTGCTAATTTCTACTCATTATGCACTTTTGCTCTCCTTATCAAAATGAGTCACCTTCTTGGCTTGCTCTCTATACTCTACGTGCAACTAATTTATACAATTATTCACCTTGCATTGCTTCCATAGTGCCTTATTCTTCTACTAGATTTCATACTTAATCTTTTCATTCATCCATTTGACACCTTATTAAGTCTTTTGATTTTCAGAATACATTCACACATGGATGTTGTTAAATATATCTTGGTCAGTTTCCAAGCAGCATTTATCTCCTTCCATGCTATATCTTCAAGCTGTCTTCTTATAATCACTGGATTTGCAGTTACATATATATCCTTTCCTCACAGAACCAAAAGATGCAAAACTTGCAGCTGCATATTTGCAATTAAAATACAATACAATAAAACAAAACAAATATATATATATATATATATATATATATATATATATATATAAATAAAATAAAAATAAAATTACAATTCTGTAGCTTTTTTGGCTGTAGGATTGTAACAGATTACAACAGTAAATGAATGAATGAACAAAAATGCACTGAAACCAGCAGGAGGGATGCGTGCACACACACACCAATTAAATACATTTAAGTTGGAAATATTCATGTAATATTTTAATTCCTTTATCATGTGTGTGTGTGTGTGTGTATGTGTATTCATGAGCACTGACTCGGTGCTTCATTTATCTGTGCTTCTCAGTTTATTAGAATCTTCAGTTTTTATTATTGTTTCCCCTTCCTAAAAAGATACCTGATGAAGGCTGTAAAAAGCTGAAACTTGTTATGTTTTTTAACATTAAAGCTTTTAATTAATTCTCAGTTTTTTAGTCATTAAATATCTTTCTAAATATATATATATATGTTTGAAAACAAGTACTTACATAGGCATAATCATTATCAGTTGTCTGTCTAATGTCCATTTCAGGATCAAGATGAATAACAGCATGAGAAACAATGCCAACCCAATCAACTGTAGGATAATCCTTAAGAGAGAGAGAGAGGGAGGAAAAAAATTAAACACCTGGGAACCTATTTTGAAAATCATGGATTTTTCATATGCTATACTACATGAACCAACACCACAAAAGTAACATTTTGTGAGTTATTTATTATTCTGTTCAAGCAATTTTTATTATTTATTTTATTTTATTTTTTATGAAGTAGTCAGTTTTACTTAATAAATTAATCTAACAAATTTAATAGCTATATCACAAATAGCACAATTTCAGCTAGATCAGCATTTCTCAACCTTTCTAAGCCCAAGGACCAGTAAAATGCCTAAAACAATTCATGGACCACTGAGTTATGCTTTTTTTTAAAAAAAACCTATGTGGGGGATTACCAACATTTGGGAAAACTGTGCTATTTCTAACATAATAAATTTAAAAGCATGTTTTGAATACATATAGAAACATAATTAATTAAATTGGAAGTAAACAATTAAAAGTGTGTCATCATTGAACAGTTTTAATTTTTATTAAACAAATAAATAATATGATATAATTATGTTACTACTTACTTTTAATGAGATGGTTGACCTTCTCAGCCCTTGCATAGTTGCTGGATATCTGGCTCGATATCGGTCAACTTCAGTCAAAGATTGGCGCGCACGCACGCACACACACACACACACACAAAGATGATTTCTGCATTTTGTTTTTATTTGAAGGAATGATGAAAATCCTTTCTCACAAAGATAGGTTATAGAAAACTGCATGACAATTTTCAATGCTTCTTCAGGTAATTCAGGAAATTCACTTCTCACTGAAGGCGAGATCCAGAATCGAGCCATAAAGATCACAGAATTGCATTTTAAGCCCACTGTCATTTGAAAGCTCAATTAACTATTCTTTTTTCAATAACAAAAGGTCGTTCTTGTGATTGTAAGCCTGAAATGGATCGCAAATGCACAGAAATTTCTTATAAAAGTTCATTTGGAAAATATGTTTCAGTGCTTTGAGGTGCTCACAAAGAGCACCTCAAAGCACTGCCCTCTCCAGAAACTCAGCATCAACAAAAATATCATTTTCCACTAAAAAAAGATTCCAATGTTGGAAAAGGTGCAATTGTCTGTAATTTACATAACTAATCCATAACACCGGGGTGCTTAAGGGTGAAAGCTGTATAACTGAGAGGAGACCTCCATAGCCTTTAAAGGAATGCAGAGAACCGACCAGGGCTTCTGACCTAATATCCAATCCTCACCTTCTCATGGTGCACCCTGTTGGGTACTGAACGAACGAGGATGGGCTGGCAATTTGGGATTTAGCCGATCAAATTGTATTCTTATTGGCTTAAACCAATATACAAAATGATGGTACAACATGACAAAATTTCATGCCGGCTGGGGCGTCGCCCGGTTAAACAAGGCCCCCCCATTGTTTTCGCCAGGGAACCAGGGCGAACAGCTAAAAGTCAACTACTGGAACAAATCTGAAAGCACACCCCAACTCAACATCACCAGAGTTAAAGATCGGTACTATCAACATTAAGAAGCCTGAATGGCAAAGAAATGGAGCTAGCTGAAGAATTAGATAAGTAACAGATCGACATAATAGGGTTGACTGAAACAAAAAAGATAAAAACTGGTGAGATCTTTCTGAGCAATAAATACAAAATGTTATATTCAGGAAATGACAATCAAGGAAAAGAAGGAGTAGCCATAGTACTCAACACAAAATACAAGACTAATCTTCTTGAATGGCAGGCAGTCTCAAGTAGAGTGATGTGGGCAAATATCAGAATGGGGAATTGGACAATGAGACTTATTTGTGCCTATGGTCCCACAGAAGGTTCTACTAAGGTAGAAGTGGAGGAATTTTTTGATGCTTTAGAAAAAGTAACTGACATAATGAAAAAGGAAAAATTGGTCCTTGTTGGGGATCTAAATAGCAGAGTAGGAAATTATTGTCAGACATACAAAAATATTTTGGGAAAATTTGGAGAAAAGAGCAAAGCTAATAATAATGGAAAATGCCTGTTGGATTTCTGCTCAGGACATGGACTGGTTATTACTAACACCATGTTCCAACATAAAAATGTGCACAAATCCACATGGAGAGAAGAGGCAACGAATTAGAAAAGTCTAATTGACTATGTTATTGTTGATAGTGATGTTTTCTCCCTGGTGCAGGACACCAGAGTGTACACAGGATTTGAAATTGGAAGCGATCACTACTTAGTCTTGAGCAGGATAAAATTGAATGAACAATTCTTTGTTCATTCAATTTTACAGTTCACATCTGAGAACAATACAGTTCTCAGATGTGAACTGTAGAACTAAAATACACAAAGATTATTGAAGAAAAAGTGAAAGAGCTTGAGAACAGGAACTAAACATTGGAGATTCATTGGCAGGCCCTGAAGAAAACATTCATTGATTCAGCCAGAGAGACATGTGGTGAGGTTGTCTGCAAGGATAGAAAAATCAGAACTCCATGGTGGACACAGGAAGTTAAAGAGGCAGTGAAGGAAAAGAAAAAAGCATATCAAAAGTTCCTGGCAAATAAAATATATTCTGGAGGTTGTTGAAGAAGCTTAGAAATGGAGGAAAGAGTGCTGTAAAAGGAGTTAGAGATGATAAGGTGACATGAAAACAGGAGAAAAAGATATCTTTGAAGTATGGAGTAATTACTTTGAAAAATTGCTAAATGAAACAAGCAGTGATGATAACACAGTAGTAAAAAACACTGACCAGGCATGCAGTCAGGAATACATATCCATACTTGAAGTAGAAAAAGCCATCAGAGGCTTGAAATGTGGAAAGGCAGCAGGAGTAGATGATATTCGACCAGAAATGCTGAAGTATGGTGGTATAAAAGTCTTACAGTGGCAGCACTGCATAGTTCAGAAAGCCTGGACAGAGGGACGAATTCCCGATGATTGGAGTAGAGCTGTAAGAGTACCCATATATAAAAAGGGAAATAAAACTGAATGTGAGAATTACAGAGATATTTCCCTACTGAGTGTTCCTGGCAAGATCGATGCAAGTATACTTGAGAAACAATTGAGAAGAATTGTGGAATAAAAGCTTGGTGAAGAACAAGCTGGATTTAGGCCAAATAGAGGCTGTCAGGATCAGATCTTCACTTTACGACAAATAGTTGAGAAAGCATGGGAATATAACAAAGATCTGTATTTAAGTTTTGTCGATCTGGAAAAGGCATATGACAAGGTGCCAAGAGAGAAGCTTTTCAATACGCTACAGTGATATGGTGTCAATGGGACATTATATCAAGCAATATTTAGTCTTTATTTGAGTTGTAAGTCAGCAGTTAGAATTGAAGGAAGTACAGAATGATGGTTTAATGTTAAATCTGGTGTGAGACAAGGATGTACATTATACCCTCTGTTATTCATTATCTATATGGATCACATTATGAAGGAAATAGTATTAAACATGATATCAGAATTGGAGATGTTAATGTCAGCTCTTTGCTTTATGTGGACGATGTTATACTTCTAAATAAATCCTCTACAAGTTTGCAAGATTCCCTGACTAAATTGAATAACTGTTGTAACAGATATGGTATGAAGGTCATCTTTAAAAAGACAATGAAAATAGGTACAATTGTTGAAAATGTCAACTGTGTTGTGAATGGGGAACCTGTGGAGCAAGTAAAACATTTCAGCTACTTATGCACGATTTTTAGTGAAGATGGTAAATTAAATATAGAAATAGACAACAGAATCAACAAAGCTGGTATAGTAGGCAGAATTTAATAAATTTATATGGAATAAGAGAGAAATTAGTCGGAACACTAAATTAGCTGTATAAAAGACAGTGTTCAAACTAGTTTTAACTTGTGGATCTGAGAGCTAGGTTAGAAGTAAAACACTTGACCAAAGACTAGAGACCGTAGATATGAGAGTCCTGAGAAAGATTAGAAGTGTGAACAGATGACATCAATGGCAATATCATATTAAAAATGAGGATATTAGAAAAGAACTTGACATTGGCAGCATCCAGGAATGTGTTAGCAGAGCTAATCTCAGGTGGTATGGTCACTTAAACAGAATGGGCGAGGAAAGATTGGCAAAACAAGTGTTCTCTGCCAGGTTGGCAGGAAAACGACCCAGAGGAAGACCAAGATATAGGTGGACTGATACAGTACAAAGTGCCTTAGATGATAGAAATATAAGATCTGATAATGTTGGAGTCTTGACAAGCAACAGAGTGATTTGGAGGAAAATTGTAGATAGGAAGTTAATAATGATGTAAATTTTTCATGTAGTACTACATATCCTGTACACTCCTTGAGGGTACGTCAGGAATTTGATGATCCATAACACTAGTTTTTTCTCGAATGCCTTTATTTTGCCATAGACATCAAGAACAGTGGAAGAATTACCCTGAAAGGAAAGATTCAGTTCATTTAATTTAAAAAAAAAATGTCTGAAAGATAGGATAGTGTTGATAATCATGCTTCATTAACAAGGAGTGATGCAAAATCAGAATTACGTTCATTTACACACGATAAAACTTCACGCCTTAACTGAAATAACCTTGTTAGCACTTTTCCCCTGGAAAGCCAGCGAATTTCAGAATGAAACAAAAGTTGTATATATATTCGCTGCCCATTTCACCGCAGAGTACGGAAAACAACCTGTTATTTAATGGTCAAGCCTCAATAAAATTAACTGGTTTTACAGCATTGTATAGCACAGTTTTAAATTCTGGTGGCATTCCTTTGGAGGTTAACGCTTCCCTGTATGAAGCACCCAATTCATATCCGGAGCTACTTCCTTGACCTTAGAAACAACCCCCACTATGCTTGCATGTAAGGGCATGAGCTCCATCCGAACAGAAGCCCATACATTTTTCCCACTGGATCCCTTTGTGTATTATGTAATTATCGAGTGTGAAATATTTCTTCTCCAGTTGTTCGGGATGACAAAGTTCTACAAAACAGAGTATCGTCATGAATGTTGTTATCATGCGCAGATCTTACGTAGTATATCAACTGCTCATCATTTGTAACATCAGAGTCTCATCTATTTGTAATGCATAATAAGGGCTCTTCTTAACTCTTTCGATTAACTGAGATTCTACGTCACCTGCCATATCATTAATTCTGCGACTGTCAGTCACAGAATTAATGTGTCATTTGAAAGAGGGATCGAATTAACATCTCTTAGTAACTTTTTGCCAAACATAGTTTTTACCACATCTTTTATAACTGGAAATAGTAAATTTTCCCCGATAGAATGAGGTTTCCCTGTTTTCGCTATGCACAAACTTAAAAGATAGGATGCTTCCAGTGCCTTGCTATTAATCGAACCCAGGCTGAAACTATATCTTTCCCATGATTTAATGTCTCTAAGCATCACCAAAAAAATTCAATTGGCTTATTTTTCACATCACAATGTTTAGTTTCTAAATGTCATCAATTTTCGCTGGTTTCATGCACTCATTCGACAACACTTCATAACACAAAACATTGAGTTTTTTAATAACGGGAAAGTTCCACTTTTCCATTAACAAAAAACGTTTTCGAAAAATATATAACTACTGGGGGTTAACTCAAGACACATTTTGTCCAAGTATCACTTAGCACTTCTGAAGATGTACTGAGCCTTAGTTGAAGGAGGAAAAGCTTCAATAATAAAAATCAATAAATAACAAACAATTGTAGCATCAGAATGTTCATGGAATGAACATTCTGCAGCTACATAATTTGTAGCAGTTTTAAGTATCCATTTTATTTCAATAATTTTTACTTACTTATTCAATTTTAATTTTTATAATATTATAATAACGGAATTAACTAACGTAAATTATTCGTAGAATTTTCACCTGAGTATCACAAGTATCATCAGTACAGGTACAAGGCTAATTAAACAATAATTGTTATATTCACAAAGCACCACCTAAGTAGCTAAGATTCAATTTCCTAAATTTATTTAATTATTATTATTAGAATGATGGTACAACATGACAAAATTTCATGCCGGCTGGGGCGTTGCCCGGTTAAACAAGGCCCCCGTTGTTTTCACCAGGGCGAACAGCGAAAAGTCAGCTACTGGAACAAATCTGAAAATAAACCCCAACTCAACATCACCAGAGTTAAAGATCGGTACTATCAATGTACCGATGTAGCCTGAATGGCAAAGAAATGGAGCTAACTGAGGAATTAGATAAGTACCAGATCGACATAATAGGGGTGACTGAAACAAAAAAGACCAAAACTGGTGAGATCTTTCTGAGCAATAAATACAAAATGTTATATTCAGGCAATGACAATCAAGGAAAAGAAGGAGTAGCCATAGTATTCAACACAAAATACGAGGCAAGTCTTCTTGAATGGCAGTCAGTCTCAAGTAGAGTAATGTGGGCAAATATGAGAATGGGGAACTGGACAATGAGACTTATTTGTGCCTATGCTCCCACAGAAGGTTCTACTAAGGTAGAAGTGGAGGAATTTTTTGAGGTTTTAGAAAAAGCAACTGACACAATGAAAAATTGGTCCTTGTTGGGGATCTAAATAGCAGAGTAGGAAATGATTGTGAGACATACAAAAATATTTTGGGAAAATTTGGAGAATAGAGCAAAGCTAATAATAATGGCAAATATCTGTTGGATTTCTGCTCAGGACATGGAATGGTTATTACTAACACCATGTTCCAACATAAAAATGTGCACAAATTCACATGGAGAGAAGAGGCAAGGAATAAGAAAAGTCTCATTGACTATGTTATTGTTGATAGTGATGTTTTCTCCCTGGTGCAGGACACCAGAGTGTACAGAGGATTTGGAATTGGAAGCGATCACTATTTAGTCTTGAGCAGAATAAAATTGAATTTCATATTGAAAAGAATAACATGTAAGAAAGTTTTAAAGCGAATAAAAGTTGAGCAGCTCTCAGATGTGAACTGTAGACTAAAATACACCAGGATTATTGAAGGAAAAATGAATGAGTTTGAGAACAGGAATCAAACCTTGGAGATTCAGTGGCAAACTTTGAAGAAAACATTGATGGATTCTGCCAGAGAGGCATGTGGTGAGGTTGCATATCAAAAGTTCCTGTTAAATAAGTCAGCTTGTGCTCTTAGAGAATATAGAGACAAATGAAAGAATGCTAAACACTGTGTAAAACTAGCTAAACAAAAGTCATGGGAGGACTTTGGCAAGAATATAGAAAATAAATATCAAGAAGGTGGCAAAATATTCTGGAGGTTGTTGAAGAAGCTTAGGAATGGAGGAAAGAGTGCTGTAAAAGGAGTTAGAGATGATAAAGGTGACATGAAAATGGGAGAAAAAGATATCTTTGAAGTATGGAGTAATTACTTTGAAAAACTTCTAAATGAAACAAGCAGTGATGACAGCATAGTGGTAAAAAACACTGACCAGGCATGCAGTCAGGAATACATATCCATACTTGAAGTAGAAAAAGTCACCAAAGGCTTGAATTGTGGAAAGGCAGCAGGAGTAGGTGATATTCGAACAGAAATGCTGAAGTATGGTGGTATAAAAGTCTTACAGTGGCTGCACTGCATAGTTCAGAAAGCCTGGACAGAGGGATGAATTCCTGATGATTGGAGTAGAGCTGTAAGAGTACCCATATATAAAAAGGGAAATAAAACTGCATGTGAGAATTACAGAAGTGTTTCCCTACTGAGTGTTCCTGGCAAGATCTATGCAAGTATACTTGAGAAACGGTGTAGGTAGATTGGTATAGGTGGATTGATACGGTACAAAGTGCTTTAGACGATAGAAATATAAGATCTGATAATGTTGGAGTCTTGACAAGTAACAGACTGATTTGGAGGAAAATTGTAGATAGGAAATTAATAATGATGTAATTTTTTTCATGTAGTACTATCATATCCTATACACCCCTTGAGGGTACATAGCAGGAATTTGATGATGATGAAGTCCTCTCGTATTGAGATTTTCTTCTGTTTGGGCTTGTTCTTGTTGCCATATGGATGGCAGATGGTTTCTCCATATACTTGGAATGATTAATCCCTCGTTTTTGTTCAGGTTTGGATAATGTTTCAGCATTTCACAAGTTTCTTTGAATTTTCTTTCAAACCAGGTTTTGGTGCAGTATAGGGACTTGGTGTCTTTCCAGTCAATTCTGTGGCATGTTTCAAGTGTGTGATCTGATAGGCCTGTTTTACCATAGTGGCAGTATTTAATGTATCGTTTGTGTTCATCTTTTCTGATTGGGATGGTGTGTGTCCTGTTTCCCCCATGCAAGGTAGGTTACAGTGTGTATTGAATTTTGTCAACTCCTGCGTGGGTGAGGTATGGAAGAGGATCTTTGGAAGAGCTAAATAAATATCTTAATTTTTTCGGGGGTTTGAAGGTAGTCTTAATGTTGTATTTAAGTAATGTTCTATCTTTTTCTCTGAAATGCCCCTAACTTAGGATATGGCATTCTTGTGATCTTTTTTGTTTTTCGTGGCATTTTTATGGAGGATCTTGTGAACCGTTTTTTTATTGTATCAATTTTTTACAAATGTTTGGCTAATAAAAATTCTAATTCATTGTTCATTGAAACAAACTGTTAGGGCTCTTTGTTTGAGGGTATTGATGACTCCTACTTTTTGTGTTGGATGGTGGTATGAATTTTTATGTATGTATTGGCATGTGTGTGTGTAGGTTTGCAGTAGACTGTGAAGGAGAGACAGTCTAAGGGAAGACGTGTGAGAAGCGTGTCTAGAAAAGGAAGACAGTTGTTTTTTGATTTCGATGGTGAACTGGATATGTTTATGTTGTTTGTTTAGATGGCTTAGGAATATTTAATGTTTTGTAGCTGTGGAGTGAAATGGTGAAAATATCATCAACATATCTGAGCTAGACTTTGGGCTTTAGGCTGGCCGAGTCTAGGGTTCGTTGCTCAAAGTCTTCCATGTAAAAGTTAGCTATTGGGAGGAAAGTGCCTTTATCTGCTTTTGTAATCATTATGTCTTTGTTATATTTTAAGGATTTAACAGCCAATTTTTCTGCTTTGGTTAGGTTGCACCTTAGTTGTTTGTTAGCATTTAATATGTATGATGTTTCCATTCGTATTTTGAAGGCTAAATTGGAGGGGAGGGATCTTAAACCTCTTTCAATATGATAAATGAAATTAATTTGTTAAGTGACCTTGATTACAAAAGCAGATAAAGGTAATGCTACAGTTGTCCTCGATCAGACAACATACCTAGAAAAAAATGAACCATTTGGTATCCAAACTTAACACATACCAAATGGTGAACTACAACTCTACAAACCACATCAAAAAGAAAACAAGAGGATTAATCAAATCAGTTATCACATGGTCAGAAGACACAGCTGAAAACATTAAATACATTCCTAAGCTGCCTGAACAAACAACAAAAACATATCCAATTCACCACCAAAATCGAAAACAACAACTCTCTTCCTTTTTAGACACACTCATCACACGTCTTTCCTTAAACTTTCCTTCACAGTCTACCGCGAGCATACACACACACAGGACAATACATACATAAAAATTCATACCACCATCCAACACAAAAACTAAAAGTCATCAGCACCCTCGAACACAGAGCCCTAACAATTTGCTCCAATGAACAAGCTATGAACCAAGAATTAGAATTTTTATTAGCCAAACATTTGTAAAAAAATGGCTACAATAAAAAAATGGTTCACAAGATCCTGCATAAAAATGCCAATAAAAAAAAAAAGATTACAAGAATGCCATAGCCATACCCCTACGAGGGTGGTCTTAAAAGTTCTCAGCCTCGACCACAGCAGCACTATCAACAAGATTTTTTTTTTTTTCAAAGTTGGTCCATCTGTCATAAGCATATATGTGAAATTGCAAGTCATTCTACCAAGTACTTTGTTTTATACAGCTGTCTGAAGAAAAAGTGTTGTCTGTATCCTATCCCCTGAAATGGATAAAATTGAGTATCATGCGGTTATAAAATTCTTCAGAAAACAAGGTTTAACGCCAAAAGAAATGCATTCGAAGTTCACAAACGTTTATGTGCACTCTTCTCCTTTGTTTTCGACAATTAAGAAATGGGCTGCCGAGATTAAATGTGCCGTACCAGCCTTGAAGATGATCCATGTGAAGGACGTCCAAAAAGTGTAACAACATCAGAAATCATCGATCAAGTGCATGATATGGTATTGGATGACCAACAAGTCAAAGTATGTGAAATTGTTGAAACTATAGGCATTTGAAAAGAATGTGCAGGATATATTTTGCAAGAAGAATTTCAAATGAAAAAGCTTTGCACAAGATGGGTGCCGTGCTTGCTCACAGCAGATCAAAAATGCGCTCGCATGAAAATCTCTAAACAGTGCTTGGAGTGTTTTAACAAGAATAAAACTGATTTTGTGAGTCGATTTATTACTATGGATGACACTTCGATTCACCATTACACATCAGAATCCAAACATTCAAAACATTGGAAGCCAATTGTTCAGTGCCAAAGAAGACAAAGTCCATTACATCAGCAGGAAAGGTCATGGCATCGGTGTTTTAGGATGCTAAAGGCATTTTGTTTATTAATCATCTTGAAAAGGGAAAAACAGTAACCAGGGAATATTATTCCGATCTTTTAACCAGACTAGACGAAAAAATAAAAGACCCGGTTTGCAGAAGAAAAAAATTATCTTTCATCAGGATAATGCACCTGCCCATAAAGATGTTTTGGCAATGGGAAAATTAAGGGATCTGCACTATGTATTGTTGGAACATCCACCCTATTCCCCAGATTTAGCTCCCTCTGACTTCTATCTCTTTCCAAAACTAAAATTCTTCCTTGCTGGTCAGCTTTTTCTTCAAATCAAGAGGTGATTGCAGCTGCAGAGGGATATTTTCCAGATCTTACTGAGAAAGAAATCATAATTTCTTTCTCAGTAAAACCATCACCCTCGTACATCATCATCATTAAATTCCTGTCATGTACCCTCAAGGGCTGTACAGGATATGATAGTACCACATAAAAAATGTCCTATCTACAAATTTCCTCCAAATCACTCCTTTACCTATCAAAACTCCAACATTATCAGATCTTATATTTCTATCTTCTCAGGCACTTTTTACCGTATCAATACACCTATATCTTGGTCTTCCTCTGAGTCTTTTTCATGCCAACCTGGCAAAGAATACTTGTTTTGCTAATCTTTCCTCTCCCATTCTGTTTAAGTGACATTACCACCTGAGATTAGCTCTGCTAATACATTCCTGGATGCTAAAAATGTCAAGTTCTTTCTTAATATCTTCGATTTTATATGATATTGCCATTGATGCCATCTGTTCACCCCCTAATCTTTCTGAGGAGCTCATATTAGCAGTCTCTAGTCTTTGGTCAAGTGTTTTACTTCTCACCCAGGTCTCAGATCCATAAGTTAAAACTGACTTGAATACTGTCTTGTATAGCTAATTTAGTGTTTTAATTTTGCTCTTATTCCATATAAATTTATTCAATTGACTTCCTACCATACCAGCTTTGTTGATTTTGTTGTCTATTTCCATATTTAATTTACTATCTTCAATAAAAATCATGCCTAAGTAGCTGAAATGTTTTATTTGTTCTATAGGTTCTCCATTCACAGTATAATTGATATTTTCAATGCTTCTGCCTATTTTCATTGTCTGTCTTGTTGTTGCTGACCTTCATCCCATCTCTATTACAACAGTTATTCAACTTAGTCAAGGAATCTTGCAGACTTATAGTGGATTTATTTAGAAGTATAACATCATCAGCATAAAGTAAAGAGCTAATATTAACATCTCCAATTTTGACATCAGGTGTGATACCACTTTCCTTCCTAATGTGATCCACATAGATAATGAATAATAGAGGGGATAATGTACATCCTTGTCTGACACCAGATTTAACATTAAACCATCTTCCTGTACATCTTCAATTCTAACTGCTGACTTAACAAATCAAATAAAGACTACGTAATCCTTGATATAATGCCGCATTGATACCATACAACTGTAGGATTATGAATATCTTCTCTATGGTCATATGCCTTTTGAGATCTATAAAACTGAAATACAGATCTTTTTTATATTTCCATGGTTTCTCAACTATTTGTCGTAAAGTGAAAATCTGATCCACAGCCTCAATTTGGCCTGAATCTAGATTGTTTTTCACCAAGCTTCTCTTCCACAATCTTTCTCAACTGTTTCTCAAGTATACTTGCATACATCTTACCAGGAACACTCAGCAGAGAAATACCTCTAATTCCCACATTCTGTTTTATTTCTCTTTTTATATATGGGTACTATGAGAGCTCTACTCCAATCATCTGGAATTTGGACCTCTGTCTAGGCCTTCTGAACTATGCAGTGCAGCCACTGTAAGACTTTTATACCTCCATACTTGAGCATTTCTGGTCAAATATCATTTACTCCAGCTGCCTTTCCACATTTCAGGCTTTTGATTGCTTTTTTCTACTTTAAGTATAGATATGTATATTACTGATTGCATGTCTGGTCAGTGTTTTTACCACTGTGATATCACTGATTGTTTCTAGCAATTTTTCTTATTACTACACACTTCAAGGATATCTTTTTCTCCAGTTTTCATGTCACCTTTATCTTCTCTAATTCCTTTTACAGCACTCTTTCCTCCATTCCTGAGACTTTTGTTTAGCTAGTTTTACACAGAGTTTAGCTTTCTTACATTTGTCCCTGTATTCCCTAAGCGCACAATCTGACTTATTTGCCAGGAACTTTTGATATGCTTTCTTCACTGCCTCTTTAACCTCCTGTGTCCACCATGGAGGTCTGATTTTTCTATCCTTGCAAACAACCTCACCACATGCCTCTCTGGCTGAATCAATGAATGTTTTCATCAGTGCCTGTCAATGAATCTCCAAGGTTTGGTTTCTGCTCTCAAACCTTTTCATATTTTTCTGAATAATGTTTGTGTATTTTAGTCTATAGTTCACATCTGAGAGCTGCTCGACTTTTATTCGCTTTAAAGCTTTTTTACATGTTCTTCTTTTCAATATGAAATTCAATTTTATCCTGCTCAGACTAAATGGTGATCACTTCCAGTTTCAAATCCTCTGTACACTGTAGTGTCCTGCACCGAGAAAACATCACTATCAACAATAACATACTCAACAAGACCTTTCTTATTCCTTGCCTCTTCTCTCCATGTGAATTTGTGCACATTTTTATGTTGGAACATTGTGTTAGTAATAACCAGTCCATGTCCTGAGCAGAAATCCAACAGGTATTTGCCATTATTATTAGCTTTGATCTTTTCTCCAAATTTTCCCAATATATTTTTGCATGTCTGCCAATCATTGCCTACTCTGCTATTTAGATCCTCAGCAAGGACCTACTTTTCTTTTTTCATTGTGTCAGTTGCTTTCTCTAAAGCCTCAAAAAAATTCCTCCACTTCTACCTTAGTAGAACCTTCTCTGGGATCTTAGGCACAAACAAGTCTCATTGTCCAGTTTCCCCCCATTCTCATATTTGCCCACATCACTCTACTTGAGACTGCTTGCCATTCAAGAAGATTAGCCTCGTATTTAGTGTTGAATACTATGGCTACTCCTTTTCTTTGATTGTCATTGCCTGAATATAACATTTTGTATTTATTGCTCAGAAAGATCTCACCAGTTTTGCCCTTTTTGTTTCAGTCACCCCTATTATGTCGATCTGGTACTTATCCAGTTCCTCAGCTAGCTCCATTTCTTTGCCATTCGGGTTTCTTATGTTGATAGAACCGATCTTGAACTCTGGTATTATTGAGTTGGGGCATGTTTTAGGATTTGTTCCAGTAACTGACTTTTCGCTGTTTGCCCTGGTTCGTGGTGAAAACAACTGCAGCCTTGTTTAACTGGGCGATGCCTCAGCTGGAATGAAATTTTATCATGTTGTACCTCATTTTATATTTTGGTTTAAGACAATAAGAATACAATTTAGTTGGCTAAATCCCAAATTATCAGGCCATCCTCGTTTGTTCAGTATTCAGGTAGATACTTAACAGGGTGCACCACATTCCTTTAAAGGTTTTGTGGAGGTCTCCTCTCCGTTATACAGCTTTAAACCTTAAGCATCCCTCTTGATGATGACATCAATACAGAGGTCAAAATGTTGATCTTACTTTCCTAATGTTAAGTAATTATTCTGACACATGTGTTGTGTCTCTATAAATTTTTCACTATGAATTCTGACCACTGTGTGAGCTTAAAAGAAAGAATATAAAAATTGTATTGAAACAAACACACAAAACACAAATAATGAGCTGAAGATATTAGACTAGAAGCCTAAGAATCCTAACTGAAGTGCTGGTAACTAGATTTGGTTGTTGCGCAGGTCTAAGAATTATGGTTTCCCAAATCTTGGGATATTTCACACAACCATATTTATTTAGATTTGGTTGGTTTTGTATATCTACTGCTGATTCTTAAAATAATCTTTCAAGTGTATTTGCAACAATGAAGCATAGCAGTTTTTTTCCATTTGATTCTGGGCAAATTGTCCAAGACATGGTGGATCTCACTGACCACAGTTGTAGTGACAGATATATTTCTTGTGTTTGCATTTTTCAAAGCAGATTGTTGGTATATCTCCCAGTTTGACCACAATATGGCAAGTTAAGTTGCAAGAAAACATCTGGAAGCAGAGAGGGAGTTGATTCTCAGGAGAATGGATAAGGGCTGCCAGTTCACATGAGGTTTGAAAGCAGTGTAGAGATTATATTTATTTATAGTTCTAGCTTTTTTTTTTATTTGTGTGTGTGTGTTAAGAGGAATGTGAGGTGATGGGAGGACAATTATTTTGTTAATATCTTTGGTATCATGGCCATTGGATAGGAAAGTATGGCAAATAAAGAAGAGCTCAACTGTGAGAGAAGCCTAGTTGGAGGCTCTATTAATAAGGGTTTGTATGATACCATGTTGTTGGGACCGGAGGTGGAAGGGGGAAATAATGAGAAAGTCTGTGTATGTATGTATCTATCCAGGTGGATAGGTTTTCTATAACTTGAGAAAGAAAGGTGCTGTTCTCAAATCTTTTATCATGTTAGGATACATTGATGTTCTCCCTCTGGCTACATGGCTAAGACTCTTTCATCTTATATCTCAACAACCAGCACTTCAGAATTCAGTTCACTATAGCATAAGGCTATCTTCCTAGGTCTGAATCCTTGGTATCTTTTGTGGGTCTGGTTCTCACTGATGAGACCCCCAATAAAGTTCAAAATCAATCTGGATAGTGGCCCTTCCCATAATACATATCATTATACACACCCAAAAGGATGTAAGCTCTGCATTATCAGATACTAAGGCAATTAATGTGAAGTCATTAGGCTGTATATACTTCATGCACAAAGTTTGTTTGTTTACAATTAGATAAAGGATTACACAAAAAGAATATAATATCTTGGAAAGTACAATTTACTTTCAACAAGAAAATTTGCTAAAAAGCTACATAGCCTTGTTATACCAACTCTCCTGAAGACAAAAAAAAAAAAAAAAAAAAAAAAAAAAAAAAAACACTATCTTATACCTATTGGAGATGTGGTTACTCGGTTGGTGCTCAACGTATGATATGCTTGTCAGTACTCTGAACATTTATTGATGAGTTCTGAAATGATTAAGGATGAAATGGAACTTTCTCACACTTCTTGAGAAAAGTTAAAAGAAATAAAATCACTTTAGAAGCAGTTAGAAAGGCTACACTGTGGTTTCAAGCAGAAAATTTAACACCTGGTAACTTCGAAGTGTGGTTGCATTGCAAAAGTGAAATGATGAAAAATCAGTATGTGTGTTGGCTTGCAGCATTGTAGATGCTATGAAAATTAGAGAAAAAGGCATTTGTAGCTTTATAATATTTAGAACCTAGATTAAATGTTTTGTTATCTGACGGATACAACAAAAGATGCCACTGATCATAAAACTAAGTATAACATGATGATTTCACATGATGAAAAAGCAAGCATGAAAACTAGTTAATGTAGACGTGAAGTTTTCAATATGAAAACCTTTAGTTTAGTTGTGTATATTGTCCCTATGATATAAGTACATGTAGAAAGAGTTCTATTTTTAGAATAATTTTATGTCCATGGAGAAACAATTTATTGCCTAAAACCTAGACAATATTTTAGATGTTTGCTCAAATTTTAATTTACAATAACAGTTCTTGTACATATGATAAACTGTGTTATGTATTGTTTTACTTTCCATTTTTTTAATATTATTAATTACAAATTTACCTATTTTACGACCATTGTACTGTACAATCATCCAAAAGTGCAGCTTATTCAGAGGTGGCAGAAACAGGAGACCAGAGGGGTCATAGTTCACTTGTTTTAAACTATAGATTTTGGTTCCCCAAGTTTCCATTAAGAGATGTTTTAAAGTCCAAACTGGATAACAGAAAAGAGAGAGAGAGAGAGAGACCTCCAAGTAGCCTTTTAAGCAGTGCAGAGAACCAACCAGGATTTCTGACCTAATCTCCTATTCGCACCTTCTCATTATTAACCTATTAGTAGGTACCTACCTAGATACCAAACAAATAAGAATAAACTAACCAACAAAATTGTATTCTTTCTGGCTTAAACCAAAACATAATGATGGTACATGACATAATTCTATGCTGACTAAGGCATCATTCAATTAAATAAGGGTGCCCTCGTTTTCATCAAGGAACCAGGGTAAACAACACAAACTCAGCAACTAGAAAAAACTATAACACAACATCAGTAGACATCAAGATTGGAACTATCAACATAAGAAACATCAACAGAAAAGAAATAGAACCAGAACTGCATAAGTACCAGATCGACATAATAGGTGTTACTGGAACAAAGGCAAAACAATGGGTGAGATTCTTCTAAGCAACAAATATTCAGGTGCAGCTATAGTATTCAAAACTAAATATGAGGATAATCTACGATGGTAGGCAATATCAAGTAAAGTGATGTGGATAAATATCAGAGTAGGGAATTGGAGAATGAGACTTATTTGTGCCTATGATCCCAAGGAAGATACTATTAAGATAGACACAACAGTATACAGAGGATATGAAATACTGAAGTAGGTGATCACCATTTAGTTTTGAGCAGGATAAAATTGAAAATCATACTGAAAAGGAAAGTGCATAAGAATGTTTTAAAAAGAATCAAAGTTGAGCAGCTTCCAGAGGTGAACTAAAGATTCAAATACACAAATATCATGAAAAAATAAAAAAGAAAGAAAGAATTTGAAAACATAAACTAAATATTAGTAATTCATTGGCAGAATCCTGAAGAAAACATTGACTGATTCAGCAAAAGAGGAATGTGGTGAAGTTGTCTGCAAGGATAGAAAATTCAGAATTTCTTGGTGGACTCAGGAAGTTAAAAAAACAGTCAAGGAAAAGACAGAAATGTAATGAAAGTTCCTGGCAAGTAAATTGGCATGTAATCTGAGATATTCCAGAGAAAAATGTAAGCAAACAAAGCATTGTGTAAAACTAGCTAAATAAAAGTTATGGGAAGACTTTGATGAGACAGAGAAAACAAATATCAGGAAAGTGACAAATATTCTAGTGGCTATTGAGAAGACTTAGGAATGAAGCAATTTATTTGCTTTAAAACAGAAGTTTTTTGAATTCTCGTGGAAAGGCTTAGATGTTGGTTATGCATTTTTACTAAATAGCTTAAGGAAATTACAACCTATACTAGGATATACATTAAAATAAATTTTAATACACTTCCAATATTTCAGCAATGTCACGTTGCCATTTTCACAGGAACTTAAAAACAAGACACATGCACACAAGCACAACAAACAGTAAATGAGGACGAAGCAGGAAGCTATTCTTTCTCCTAAAAGTTCTGATGGTGCCCCCTAGCGGGCAATGTTGGTATTCTTGGCCAATTGGGCTGAAGGTCTTCTGATGTAGGTTTCCCAAATTTGGGGCAGTCTCATGCAACTAAATTTGTTGAGGTTTGGATTGTTTCTTAGGGTTGAGGCTGATTCCAAGAAAAGCCTTTCGTATTTGAATTTACTACGGTGTATTATCGTAGCTTTCTTCCACCGTATTCTATGGCAGGTATCCAGTGCATGGTCTGCAAGACCAGAGTGGCTGTATTGGTGAAACCAGATGTAGTCCTTGTGTTCTGAAATTCTGATATTAGCTGTCCTGCCTGTTTGGTCAAAGTAGGACAGCTTACAGCTGCAAGGGACCTGGTATACACCAGGTAGGTCTTTGGTAGAGCGGATAAGGGATGCAAATTTTTTATATGGTCTGCAACAAGAAGTTAAGTCATGTTTTTTGGGATTTTTGTAATTTTTTCTGAGGTGCCTCGGATATAGGGTATGGTGATGGATTTAGAGTAATCCTTGTTGTGAGGGGGGGGGGTATTGGTTTCAATATTTTTTGGATTTTTTTTTGGGGGGGGAGGGATAGCCATTGGCTGAGAAAGTGTTGAGAATGTGGTTTAGTTCTGTGGTTAGGGCATTGTCATTTGAACAGATAAGTTTAGCCCTGTTGTGTAGTGTCTTAATGACTGGATGTGGCTTGTGTTCTAACCAAAGCAAAACTAACATGCCCAGTAAGAAAATTAAATCTCTACTAGAATTAAAGAAAAACAAGGAAATAATAATTACCAAAGTGGATAAAGGGAATGCCACAGTATTGCTTAACCAAAAGGATTACACAGGTAAGCTGAATGCTCTATTATTAGATCGGGCACCTTACCTCCCTATTGAGTACAATCCCACCAACTCACAAATTAGAAAACTCCACAGGCTCCTTAAGAAGGTCACTTCCTGTCCTGTAGAAGTCCCTTGCAGCTGTAAGCTGTCTTACTTTGGCCAAATAGGCAGGACAGCTAATATCAGAATTTCAGAACACAAGGACTACATCCGGTTTCACCAATACAGCCACTCTGGTCTTGCAGACCATGCGCTGGATACCTGCCATAGAATACGGTGGAAGAAAGCTACGATAATACACTGTAGTAAATTCAAATACGAAAGGCTTTTCTTGGAATCAGCCTCAACTCTAAGAAACAATCCAAACCTCAACAAATTTGGTTGCATGAGACTGCCCCAAATTTGGGAAACCTGCATTAGAAGACCTTCATCCCAATCGGCCAAGAATACCAACATTGCCCGCTAGGGGGACACCATCAGGACTTTAGGAGAAAGAATAGCTTCCTGCTTCGTCCTCATTTACTGTTTGTTGTGCTTGTTTTTAAGTTCCTGTGAAAATGGCAATGTGACGTTGCCGAAATATTGGAAGTGTATTAAAATTTATTTTAATGTATATCCTAGTATACGTTGTAATTTCCTTAAGCTATTTAGTAAAAAAAAAAAAAAAAAAAGAAGTTTTTTGAATATCAGGAAAGTGACAAAAAATATTCTAGTGGCTATTGAGAAGACTTAGGAATGAAGGAAAGGATATTGTAAAAGGAATCAGTGATGACAAAGGTGGCATGAAAACTGAGCATGTAGATATTCTAGATGTATGGAGTAAGTGCTTTGAAAGACTGCTAAATGAAACAAGCAGTGATAGCACAATAGAAAACACTTAACAGGAATATATGCAATACTTGATGTAGAGAAAGTTATCAAAAATTTGAAATGTGAGGCAGCTGGAGTAGATGATATTCATTCAGAAAGATCAAATATGGATGTACAAACGTTTTAAAATAGTGCATAATTCAGAAAGCATGGTCAGAGGGTCAAATTCCAGGTGAATGGAGTAGATAATTCATAGCATCCATCTATAAAAAGGGGAAATAAAACTGAATGTGAGAATTACAGAGAAATTTCCCTACTGAGTGTGACTAGTAAAATTTATTCAAACATGCTTATGAAAAGGATAAGAAAAATTGTGGAAGAACACTTGGAGAATAAGTTGGATTCAGAAGAAACAGAAGTTGTCAGGATCAGATTTTCACTTTAAGACAAATATATGAGAAATCATAGGAATAATAAGAAGGATCTGTATTTAAGTTTCGTAGGTCTGAAAGAGATGTAGATGTACGGTAAGGTACCAAGAGGAAAAACTGTTCAAAATGCTAGTTATATACTGGAACATTATAGCAATGCATAGTCTATATTTGAGTTTAAGTCAGCAGTTAGAAGTGAAAGAGGTACAGGAAGATGGGTTGATGCAAAATCAGGTGTGAGACAATGATCCAACATTATCCCCATTGTTATTCACCGTCCATATCGATCACATTAGGAAGGAAAGTGACAATAAAACTGGTATAAAAATTGGAGATGTTAACCTCAGCTGTTTACTTTATGTAGAGATGATGTTATACTCTAAATAAATCCAGTACAAATCTAGAGGATTCCCTAACTGTAATAAATTTGGTATGAAAATAGGCATTAACACTGGCAACATCAACTGCATCCTGAATGGAGAATCTATAGAACAAATAAAACATTTCAGCTAAGCACAAATTTTTGTGAAGATGACAAATTAAGTATGGAAATATACAACAGAATTGACAAAGATGGCATGATAGGCAAGCAACTAAATAATTTATATGAAATAAGGCAGAAATTAGTCAGAACACTAAATTAGCTGAATACAAGATAGTGTTAATTAGCTGAATTCAGCTAAATTAGCTGAATACAAGATCAAACCAGTTTTAACTTATCGATCTGAGATAGAAATAAAACACTCGATCAAAGACTAAAGACCACAGATATGAGAGTTCTGAAAAAGGTTAGGAGAGTGAACAGATGGTATCAATAGCAGAATCATATCAAAACTGAGGATATTAGGAAGGAACTTGATATTGTCAGCATTCACGAATGTGAGAGCTGCGCTAATCTCAGATGGTATGGTCACTTAAACAGAGTGGGAAAGGAAAGGTAAGCAAAACAAGTTTTTGCCAGAATGGCAGGATAAAGATCCAGAGAAAGTGCCTTAGAAAACTAAAATATAAGATCTGACAATATTGAGAGTGCTGACAGGTGACAGGGTAATTTGGAAGAAAATTTTTTATATGCCATTAGTAATGATATAACATTTTCATGTCATACTATCATAATATCCAGTATAGACCCTGATGATACATATCAATAATTTGATTATGATGAATTTTAGTGCTTCCAATAGGTTTCCTTAGCATTTTAATATGTCATTTCCAGATCTGCAAAACTGAAACTATGATTCTGATCCTATCTTGTCCTGATAATCTATATTTGGCATTGACCCAGACTGTTCTTCTCCAAGTTTCTTTTCCACAATTTTTCTGCTTCTTTTCAAGTCTGCATGCATAAATCTGACCTGAAACTCTGAGAAGGGAAATTCCTCTATAATTCCCATATTTAGTTTTATTTTCCTTTTTATCAATGGGTTCTAAGAGCTCTACTCCCGTCACTGAAATTTGACCTGAATTTTACAGTCTAGCCAATGTAAATCTTTTATGCCACCATATATAAGTATTTCTGGTCAAATATTATCTATACTAGATGCACTTTTACATTTCAGGTTCCTGATGACTTTTCTCCTTTGTACTTCTGACTGCATTCCTGTTTAATATTTCCTGTTACTGCTCATTTCATTTGGAAAGCTTCCAAAGTTATTACGCCAGATATCCAGAATATTCTTGTCTTTCATTTTCATATTATAGGACTCTTTGTTCCTTTCATTTATCTTCGTTATCATTTATATTATTTCTGAAGTTTTTTTTTTATGTGTTACTTAGCAGGAACTTTTGACATGATTTCTTCTTTTCTAAATGTAATTTTCAACATTTTTGCTTCACAGTTCTGATTTTTCTATCTTTGCAGACAACTTCCCACATGCTTTCCTAACTACATCATTCAAAGTATTCTTTCAATTTTGCCAATCTGTTTTTGAGGTTTAGTTCTTCTTTTGAAAGTTCATTTTTCCTTCAATAATATTTTATCTTTAAATCTAAGTTAACAGTTAAACAGTTTCAGAAATGAAAACTGCTTATTAGTTCTGTTGCTAATATTTTATTAGATTTATAACTAGCAGGGAATTTTTGACAGTTCAAATAAAACTAAAAAAAAAAAAAAGCACTAATGATCTGACATGGTGCCCTCTGGATGTTTTTCATACTGTGAAGCACTGCTATGAATAATCACCAACATCTGAACCTTTAATATAGATTTTGCAAGGAGATATCACATGTAAAACCCAGTTAAGTGGAAACTAAAATTGGCACATTCAATAAGCTTGATACCCTTAAATGATATTGGGATGCTAATACCCTTCCTAAGTGTGTAAATTTAAGCAAATCTTTTATTCTATCAACTATCAACATTACTGACATAAAGGGGGGTGAAGCAAAAGCTTTTCATATTCCCGGCTATCTTGAGAGAAACTGTGAGTGGAGAAAGTTTATGAGCTAATTGCTCGCCCTGAGTGGGCTAGGAGATTAGTCCTTAGTGTTGAAGTTTAGCATGGCTTCAGGTCTTTTATGTTTGAAATACTCCATTGCGTCATAATCTGCAGCCAGTTGGATCAGTTTGTTAGGGTGCACAGATGCTTTTGAGAAGAATTTGATTGCTATAGTCTGCATGAAAGTGTAAATATAGGGGACATCTGTGTCCCGATGTAGCTGGACAGTTTGGATGAACCATGGGGCGCCCAGGATCACTCTGACACATTTATTCTGGATACATTGTAGTTTGAGAATATTAGAATTTGAAGTATGACTCCAGGCCGGTGAAGCATAGGTGAGTATTGGACGAATCATCAGTTTGTATATGAGAAGTTTCATTCTGGTGCTCAGCTTACTATTTCTGTTGATTAGCAGATAGAGCTGGGCTATGGATTTTGATATGTTTGCACAGAGAGTCTTGATATGGGAGCTGAAAGTCAGTTTTCTGTCCAGTATTACACCAAAATATTTGATCTCATTTTTCCACGGAATTTTAGTGTTGAAAAGGAGAATATCTTCTTTAGGAAGCAGTGATCTTCTGGAGAATAGGATGGCTACACTCTTCAGGGGATTCACTTGGAGGCGCCATTTAGAAAAGTATTGTTCGGTTAGCAGTAGGTTTTCTTGCAGTTTCTTGATGGCTAGGTGAGGCTTTAAAGATCTGGCTAATATCGCTGTATCATCAGCATAAAGGGCTTTAATTGAAGATAATGGGTTGTGTGGTATATCATACAAGTATAAGGAGAATAGGATTGGTGCTAGTAAGGAATCTTGTGGAACTTCAGCCAAGATGCGTTTTTGTGTCAAGACTACCCCACATATCCTGACTTGCATGCGCCTATCGTAGAGGTATGCCTTTATAAGATGAATGATTCTGACTGGTACACCAGATGATATCAGTTTGTATAGCAAACCATAATGCCAAACCTTGTCAAATGCACTGGCTATGTCAAGGAAAACAGCCCCAGTGCATTGATGCCAGTTAAAACCCGTGATGATGTGTTCCGCCAATCTGTGTAATTGCTGCATGGTGGCATGTGACTGTCGGAAGCCAAACTGCTCCTCAGGCAGGATATTTATTCGGAGTACTGAATCTTGAAGTCTGGTAAGAATTACCTTCTCGGCAATTTTGCCGAGATTAGAGACGAGGCTGATTGGTCTGTAATTTTGAGGCAATCTGGGATCTTTTCCAGGTTTATGGATCGGTATTATGTCTGCCAGTTTCCAATAGGAAGGGAAATATTTGTAGTGAAGGATGGAGTTAATTATATTGGTCAGATGGACAATATCTCTACGTGGTAGAAGCTTTATTACTTTGTTAGAGATACCATCGGGTCCAGGAGCCTTTTTGTTCTTGAACTTTTTTAATAATAGCATATATTTCAGTAGGTGAGGTGGGTGCAATTTGAGTGGAATATGGGAGAGCAGAATTGAGCGAGTATCTGACATTTCGGTGGATCTTGTATATATATGGTTAAAATCAAGGTGATTGTATGCAGGTTTACATTGTTTTTCAAGATGATTTGCTACTGCTTCAGCTTTATCAGCATCCGTGTGGATGAGACCTGAATCTGTTTGGGGGGGGGGGGGGAAAGAGGTTATTTCTGTTTTTAATCTTTCGGATGAGATTCCATATGGAGTTATCAGTAGAGATGGAGGTTAGTTTTTCTTCCCAGAGTTGAGTTCTATGGGCTACAAGAGCATCTCTCACTGTAGAGTTGAACCTGTTCAAGATTCGTTTGTCTTGCGGCGCCCTGGTGTTGTGATATCTTTTTCTTGCTTTATTTTTTTCTCTAATCAGATTCATAATATCTTCTTGCAAGTATAGTTGCAGGGGTAGTAGATGTTGCACAGGCTGCTTTAATCTGTTCTTTTAAGTTTTTAACAGCTGTTTCAATTTCCTCTTTTGATTTAATGATGGGAACACGACCAATATATTTTGGAAGTACCTTGGAGAGCCTTTCCCAAGGAATGAATGAGTGGGGGGAGGGGGATAATTTTTCAAGATTCCCAATTTTAATCGTATTGGGTTATGGTCTGATGATAGATCGTTGATCATCATTAAATTGTATCGGAGTCTGATGTGCTGCAATATGGCTATATCCAGCACATCAGCCCGCCCATAAGTGTTGTGATGGGTGGGATCAGCGGGACCTATTACAAGAAGGTTGTTGAAACCAGCATAGTTTTGTAGTATCTGTCCATTTTTGTTGGTGGAACGGCTATTCCAGGCTGAATGCTTGGCATTTAAATCACTTGCCACAATGATAGGCTCTCCGGTATCGAATAAGGCATTCAAATCCAAGTCCAAGCAGAGTAATGATTTTTGTGGAGGATGATATGCTGCAAAGATTTTTAATTTGCCGACAGAACTCGTGAGAATCTCAATGCCAGTGACCTCGAGGTTGGTGGTAGGAGGGATGTTTATGGAGTGATGACAGATGAAATTTTTAATGAAGATTACTGTACCTCCTCCTCTGTGGGATAGTCTATCAGCTCTGTACAGTTGGTATGCACAATTTTGGGGTTGTCTGAAGGTCTTAGGTGCGTCTCATTTAGTAAAAGGACATCTGGCTGATGTCTTTGACGAAATTTTGAAGTACCTTTGAAGTATCTAATATCTTACTCTGCAGGCCGTTCACGTTCCATGCAATGATCTCTAGAGATTCTGGTTTTAGTTTATTATTGTTCATTAGTGAGTGCTGAAATGATGGTTTGGGTATCCTCTAGGAAACTTTTGGTAGAAGAAGGTGATGGGTTGGATCTGCTAAAATCTAACAGCATATTTGTGAGAGAAGAGGTAATGATAGCTGCCAGATTTGTGTGTGGTGTTGTCTGTTCACAGGATGGCTGTTTAGGACAAGTTACATCCGCATATGTCCTAGATTGTTGATGCGAAGTTATCTTTTGGGAACCTCTGACTTCTTCTGAAGGGCATCTGACCTTTTATATTGAACTACAGGAAACTGTGAAGTAGTCTCTGACATAGGTGAGGAAGAAAATGTTTCTGCTTCTGATTTTCTATTTCTTGGATTGTACGTGCATCCTCTGTAGTTGGCAGTGTAAGGACTGCCACAGTTGGCATATTTAGCCAGGGTGGATTTTGACTTAGAGCATGTATTTGTTGGGTAGCTGACCCCACATTTTAAGCATCTACATTCAGCCCTACACATTTTATGGGTGTGACCAAACTTCTGACATCTATGGCATTGCCCTGTTGAAGCCCTTTTTCTTAATGATTCTATAGTGATTTTCAGTCCACAGATGTACGTCAGATCATATATGTGCTTGTAGGTTTGACTAATCTCTACTAACACCAGTGGCATTGGAGTCCTGTCTCTCTTGGTCATTCTGCTGACCTTTACGGGTGGTAAATCTTGCTGGTGTAGATCTGCAGTGATTTCTTCTGTGGAAAGTTCACATACACCTCTAATCACTACCTTGAGGTTTTTTTCTGATCCCGGTGAAAAAGTGTGGTACTGAATACCTCTGGTGTTCAATTCAGAGGTTAACCATCGATAATCCATCACTGTTCTGGGTTGGATTTTAATGCCTTCTGTGACATTTTTTGCTTGGCTGTATGAGATCTGTAAGTTGTACATCGTAGTCCTTAGGAACATCCATTTATTCTTTTCACGCAGAATAATTGGGAGTATCTTTTCCCTTGAGGAGGTAGGAGAGGCTGGGACAGAGCCATCTTCTTCCATTACATCCGCATTTGATGGTTCAGAGGCCGCAGTTTTGCACTTTTTGCATGCACGAACCTCCTGATAATCAATGTGGTCAGTAAGGGGATTATCTTCAGCAGTTGTTGCTATTTCGCTAGCGCTGTCTTGAAGAAGTTCTAAGAGTTCAGAGTCATCTGTATCAACTTCTTTTATTTCATGAACTACTACCTTTCCTGGCCATTTTGTGTGAAGCAGATTTTCTACATGTTTAAAAATTGCTAGAAGCTGCTTAAAATTAAGTTCCTCGTGTGGTGCATCAATGGTTAGACCCAAGTCTTGTTCTGTAGAGAAGGACATGACTTTCCCTTTCCACAATAGTAATAATAGACAGTTTCTAATGAAGTAAATGAAGCAATGGCAATACTGATGGCAGCAGGCCTAGCGTATTGCCCTTGTTTTGAAAACTGTTGACTTACCTAGTTAGCTGATTCTTTGGACCTCTTTAAAATAAACTGATTGATTATAGTAGTAAAACTATTAACTACTATTAAATTTACTAGTCAAAAATCCTTGAATCACATTTTATATCAACTATTAAAAACCCGCACATCAGACATCAAAAATCTACTCCTCTAATGTTTTTTCCACTCATTGTTTATTCTGTCAAAGTCAAACATATTTATACACAGTAGGTTTAGCATTAATATGAGTACAGACTGTTATCACCGACTGTGTGGGTGATAACAGTCTGTACTCATATTAATGCTAACTCTCCAAAATCAATACAGTTATCACATCTTTGAAGAATTATTTGAACTATTAAATCCAAAACTGTTATCCCTTCCAATATTTTTGAAAATGCAATAACTAAAGAATTTACAAAAAAAAAAAAAAAAAAAAAAAAAAAAATCGAAGCACTCCAACAGTGCAAAAAGTGTTCCCACCATGACTATGACAAGATTTCATAGTGGTGAATTTATGGTAGTAGCCATTTACAGGCAGTCAAGATCCTCAGCACAAACCATAACTTTGCCATCACTCCTAGACAAGTACCAGTTTTAGAAATTATGATGAGTCTTGAACATGGAATCTATAATCTACCTCCCACAGAGCCTAACAATATTTGGATGGATATTGCCAACATCTTGATGAAATCCAAACCTCTTAAGAGCAACATTCCACAAAAAAGAAACAGCAGCCTCAAAAAAAAAAAAAAAAAAAAAAAAAAAAAACATTTATTATTATTATTATTATTACATGACACCTCCAGGGAGTCCAAAGATTCATCGAGGGAGGGCACCTATTCCACAAGTCTGTCTCCACTACTACTTTCATCATCTACACCACCACCATCTACCACCACCACCACTAGTATTTTCACAGTATATCCTACGACAACAGAAAAATTATTTTAACAAAAGCAGATAAAGGTAATGTGATCATAATGGAAAACACATAATACAATAGAAAAATGATGCATATGCTAATAGATTCCTCTGCACATCGGGTTACAGAATTAAAATCCCATTAATTCTCATAAGAAAAAAGTTTATAAATTATTAAAGAATAGTTGTTTCTTGGCCAAGAGCAAAAAAAAAAAAAACATATAGTGTTAAGCCACCAGGATACAGAGGGCCTCAGAAATTCAAAATCAATACCTCCCTCCCCCCATGCCCAATAGCTGAAAACAGGAGCCCCACATGTAAGCTTGCCAAATATATAATATAATCACCCACCCCTACATAGGCAACTCTGCTTCCAGGAGAAATTCTATTCAATCTAAAACTTTAATAAAAAATTTATACTCAAACATCCAGGCATCATAATCAGCTTTATTATTACTACATTTCCTGATGCGCAATCAGATAACCTTCATTTCATTAAGCCATGCCTCCTCTCCCAACATAAAGAATTTAGGTTAGAAATTCCATATTGCCACATTGTTCCCCCCACAACATATTTGCAGGAAATATCAGCTTTCAAGATCATCAGCTGAAAATCATACTGACTATTGCACATATTGCAATATTCTAAATTTCTGTTCAAATGAGAATTATATTTAGTATTTTAAAAGGAATATTGATGATTATTACCTGCACAAGTCCTGTCATCCATAGTCTGGCTTTTATCTTGATTACAGCAGAACGTTCAGATGCTAAACCTCGAATGATGCAATTAAAATAATTACATCTTGCTCTCTTTTGTCTACAATCCTAAAAAAATAAATACATCAGATCTCCTAATGATCCAAACTTGTTAAAATGGGGGAAGGAAGAGGAGGATTTTTTATTATTTAAGAGTTATTTACTTGGATGTTGCTATAGGTCAGGGAATGTGGAGGGTAGTGATGAAGAAATGTATAAGCAACTTGGGTTGGTGAACAAGAGTAGGGTGATTATTATGGATGACTTGAATTATGGCAGTATTGATTGGAATGAAGAGATAGTATTTGGGAAAAAAAGAAAAATAAATTTCTTGAGACAACTTTCTTAGGCAGTATATAAAGAAGGGCACACAAGGCTCAAGAGTCTAAGAAAATATGTGGAATTACAAGGTTAGTAATTATAACAAGCATAGATACAGCTTGGAGCTATAGCATGGAATGAGGAGTTGAGCAGAAAAGAAATAAATGCTGTTTGGGAAATGACAAAGAAATACATAATAGCATCAATGTGTGAATGCATTCTTAAGGTCAAAAAGCTGAATAAGGTAGGTGAATATGAAAATGAATGAATGAGGAGATTAAACATGAAATCTGGAAAAAGAAGAAGGCGCTTTAGAGGCAGCACAAGAGGAATAATGGTAATAATCAGTTGCATGAAGATATAAAGAGATAAAGAGCAGGCCAAGAGAGTGACTCAGTTGGTAAGAGCAACAAAACTGCAGTATGAGCAGAAATTAGCAAATCAGGACAAGAAAAACCCTTGTGAATTTTTCTGATATGTGACAAGTAGAAGGAAGAATGGTTATGGTAAGATTCTGTTAATGGATGAAAGTGGGAGATTGGTATTTGCTGCAGAGGACATAATCAAGGTATTCAGTGAGCAGTTCATCAGAGGGTTTTATCTTTAGTGTGAAATCAGAAGTTCAAGTGTAAAGAATGAAATGAGAGAAGACTTAAAATAGTGAGCAAGCAAGTGGTATATGACGAGTTAAGTAAGCTAAATGTCAATAAGGCAAGAGGAATTGAATTGATGACATATCACTACATGTATGAGGGAATGGTCCAGAAAGTTAGCATCGGCCTAGGCCTACCTGCTTAACAAGAGTCTTGCAACAGCACAAGTTTCAAATGAGTGGAAGGAAAGCAAAATTGTTCTGCTTCACAAAGGCTGATAAGGCTAAGGCAACAAATTATAGGCTGATCTGTATATCTGCAGTTGTAGTTAAGGTACTGGAGAGGTTGGTGAGATATAGGATACAATAGTGGGTTGATAACAGTGGTATTCGTTGTGGTTGTCAGCATGGTTTTTTAAATGGAGGGCATGTTTTACCAACTTGCTTAAGTACCATAACAAGGTGATGAACATATTGGACAATGGAGATGCACATACATGGCATACTTAGATGATGCAAAGGCTTTTGATAGATTCCACGTCAAAGGTGATAGCTAAATTGCAGCAGACTGGATCATGAGAGATTAGTGAGTTGGATAGGCAACTGACTCTCAGATAGGTATCAGCAAGTTGTGTAATGAGTGCAGCATCCCAGAGGGATAAAGTTGCGAGTGGTATGCCATTGGGGGGGGGGGGGGGACTTGGGGAACTTTGTGATTTAATTTGCATATTAATAGTATTGGGATGGGTTTAAGTGATATTGGGGAGTGATAAGGAATCAACATCAGCAAAACCATAATGCTGATGTTGTGACCTTAAAGACAGACTTGATTGTATGACTGGGCAGTTGAGTGGAACTATCAGTTCAATGTTGTGAAGTGTAAGATTCTGAAATTTGGTAGGCAACAATGGGATGCAAACTATGCATTTTGTGAGGAAATTGAGGAGACATGAGAATGTGGAGTGATGGTGGACAAGGATCTGAAGTTCAGAGGTCACACTGCACAAGTTGTGAAATCATCACATCAGATTATGGCAATGATGCAGAGGACCTCAACCTACAGAAATAAAGAGGTTTAGAATCTGGTGTTAATAATAATAAGGAGTTCTACAAATGTCAGAAACCTATGGTATATTTATAGTCAACTCACTACAGATTTTGTCTTCTGGTTTTCATGGTGATGAGGAGGATATATTGAAAAGGGTTCAGAGAAGACCAACTAAGGTGTGACCAACATGTGGGATATGATTGAGACATTTAATTTGGTAAAGGATTGTTACTAGGATTTCATAGAATCAAATTCCAGTATCATCCCTAGGAGTTGTACAAGGAGGATGTGAGCAGCAGCATAAGGAACAGATTCTTTGCATGGAAAGTATCTGGTGAGTGGAATGCATTGCCTGGCATTGTGGTGAATGCAGAAACATGGAATGAGTTTAAAGCACAGTTAAGTTGTAAAATGAGTTTGATTGTATAAGTTCTAAAACCTCCCATGATGTGCCTTTTGAATCTCGTGTTAATAATAATAATAAGCAGTTCTACAAATGTCAGAAACCTATGGTATATTTATGGTCAACTCACTACAGCAAACTATTATAGTAATAATTTGTTATAATTTGGCAGCTTATAGTTCACTAACTAAAACTATCAAAGTCCTGGCAAAAACTTCACAGCATTGATGCTAAAGAAATTCATATAAGCTAAACTGAGAGTTGAATACAGGTAAATGCAAAACAGAGAATATAGATAAGATGGGGGGAGTACAAAAATGTTTATTTTCCAAGCCACTTTAATCCTTCAATATTAGCAGACTTGGTAGTGTGCATTCTCCCATTAGACAAATGAAAATATACCACCTAAAGACTTATACTAACATCCATGCTAGTATAATTGAGATTTCAATTCCATTGTGAAATAGAGTGACTTTTATTATACAGTATGACACTAAGATTTTCTAATTATCTAATTCTGATAATTTAATGCTCACAGCAAAGTAATATAGAAGCACAATTTCTATACGTATGTGAATAATGGACAGTGACACACAGAGTTTTCCTCCCATTCGTGTGTCATCTCCTATCTGGGAGGTTGGCTACCATGATGTGACTCATGGTTGACTATGGGCATAATGACACGTGGTGAGGGCCCTATATCTTCCACATATTGTTGTAAGTATTCACGGCTGTAAATGAGTGTGTGTGTTCACGGGACCGGTCTGCCTGTTCTGAGGGATGAAAAATCCCTCTACCTCCATATGAGACTAGCTAACTCACCTTTAGTAGAAAGAGACTAGATAAAGGTTCCTCATATCATGGATGGGAATCAAACCCAGGTCTTTCCGAACAAAGGGCTTCATCTACACTGACTGAGCTACAGAGGCTCAAGAATTATCCTGGGATGCAAGATAGGATGTCATTCTTAAGCGAGTGAAGCCTGACTTATTTTAATTGTTTTTCTACTATCATCTAATAATAAGCTATTAAATAGCAAGAAAATTCAATACAATGATTAAACTTGTCAAAATGATAGGGATAAATTTTCAATTTAGTTAGTTTTTGTCTTTCAGCAAGAAGATGAATACATCCTTCTCAAGGGACCAGCCCCTTATATCCTAACTTGTATATACACTGATAAATTTAAGTGCATGTGTGGTCATGCAATCAGTTATTATTCAATCATCACAATGAGAGGAAGTAAGCAGATAAATATTAGGTCACACACACATATGTAAAAAAGTCGAGCATAATTCAAGCATCTTTACTTAATTTTTTTTTTTTTGCAAAAAAAAGTAGCTCAATCAGATATTTAAATGTTAAGTAGCAAGTGATTTTCATTAACTTCATTGATTTTATCCTCTAATATAACTTATACGGTTTTTTTTTTCCCCAAATTTATGCTAACTAATTCATCCATCAGTTAGTGTAAATTTGGAAAAAAAAACAAATAAACAAACAGTATAAGCTATATTAGAGGATAAAATTATCGAAGTTAATAAAATCACTTGCTTAAATTTTTACTTAACATCTAAATATTTGATTGAGCTACTTGTTTACAAAAAAAAAAAAAAAAAAATCAAGTAAAGATGTTTGAATCGTGCTTGACTTTTTCATCTTCTCATGCAATTTGCGATAGCTTTATCAAGACTTTGGAGGACTTCAAAGCTTCGTTCCATATCAGGATCAGCATCAAACAAAATTTCCTTAGCATACTCATTGTGATTGAAAACTAGCTCTTCTTGTTTGCACTCCTTATCTTCTTCATATGCATGCTGTTTTCTTCTAGTTGAAGGAGATCATTCTCGCTTAACTGTTCTGAATGGGAATCAAGCAAGTTTCTCACATCTTAATTATCCAGTTCATTAAATCTATGTTCTTTTCCAATTGTGCTAATTTCTTCACTAATTTTGGATTTTGCACATGATAAACTTCCATAGAGATGCATTTAAAGCCTACGCATTGCCTCCTAATAAAAGTGTAAAAATAACAATAAAAGACATTCTTTAGATACTTTGTATCCTGGGTGAGATGCTTCAGTTTTAGCTAGGAAAGTTTTTGTTGACATACGCTTCAAAAAGAGACCAGTTTTGTCGACTTTGAATAATTGCTGATTGTCATAATCACCCTCCTGAATTATCCTTTTCAATTCTTCAGGAAACTTGGCTGCAGAATCTTTATTAGCATTAGCAGATTACCCAGTTGTTCTTACTTTATGCAGCCCAGCTTGATTTTAAAAACAGTCAAACCAACATAAACTCGCAGTAAGGCTTTCATATTCATCTGGAAATTTGGTCTCTTTCAATGAGGTAAATATATTGAGAGTTTTTGCCTGAATATTCTTTGTACTAAGCAGTATTCTTTTTTAGTTATAATCCTCAATCCAGAGTGATAGAAAATGCTCCACCTCGATCATCAAATGGCTTCTGTTTTGGATAATCTGCATGCTTAAAGAACCAGCAGCAACTTTCCTTCTTCTTTGTTCCTATTTAATATAGTCCAAACTGTAGAGTCACTGTATCCCAGGTCTTGCACAGTCATTATATTACTAACACCACTTTCATTTCTCTTAATGACTTCCAGCTTTTCCGTTCAATGCTGATTATTATTATTATTATTGTTCCGGGAAACTCCAAGGAGTCGACAGACTCATCGAGGGAGGCCCTAACATCATGTCAAGAACAACTATTCAACATTCACACAGTATCTATCATACCTTGCCTTGAACTCATTCACGGTTGTAGCACCCACAACAGACTCTGGAAGCTTATTCCACTCATTTACCACTCTCCAAGTAAAGAACCTAGCTCTAACACCCTTGTCAACCACACTCTTGCCCAGCTTCTATGCATTGCCTCTAGTCCTCCCACCACCAGTCATATTTTCAAAGACATCTTCTGGATCAATCTTATAAAAACCCTTCAGTAATTTGAATGTCTCAATCATATCACCCCTCCTTCGCCTATCGTCCAATTTCTGCAACCCACAAATCTTCAACCTATTCTCATAAGGTTCATTCCACAGACCTGCTATCATCTTGGTCACTCGTCTCTGGATCCTCTCCACTTCCTCCCCATCACGAAGAAACCCTGGTGCCCATAGCTGGGCACAGAAGTCCAGATGGGGTCTTATCAAGGCTCGATACAGAGGAACAACAACTTGTTCGTCTCTGCATGTTAAAGTATTTTTCAGAAGCCAAGTGATTTGGTGAGCTGTTTTAGTTACTTTTGCAATGTGCCCCCTAAACTTCAATTCCCTATCCACCAACACTCCCAAATCCCTGGCCTCATCAATCTCCTGGAGTATGGTTCCACCAATGCGATATACTGCTACTATTCTTTTCACCCCAAAGTCCATAGCCTTACACTTTGCGCCACATTAAAATGACATCCATTTTTCCTAGCCCAGTCCTCCAAACTATCCAAATCATCCTGTAAAATTTTGACATCCTGTGCACTCACAATTGCTCTACCCAACTTTGCATCATCAGCAAACAAGTGAACACTTCCTCTCAGATCCTTTCCAATATCATTGATGAACAAATTGAAAAGCAGTGGTCCAAGAACAGAGCCCTGTGGCACTCCACTAGTCACAAGACGTCTTTTAGACTCCACTCCTGAATAAACCACTCTTTGATATCTCTCCTTCAACCACCCTCTTATCCATCTCACCAACCCTATATCTATACCCATCTGCTCCAGTTTACTGATTAGGGTTCCATGTGGTATCCTATCAAAGGCCTTGGCAAGGTCCAGTAGTATCACTGTAAACCCATTACCCCTATCCAGTTCAGCCATCACTGTGTTATAAAACGTGAGCAAGTTACTGAGGCATGATCTACCCTTCACAAAACCATGTTGTCCCCCATACAATATCCCATTTTCATCTATCCAATCCTGTATTCTTTTCTTGACTAATTTCTCTAAGACCTTGACAATGATTCCTGATATGCTAATCGGTCGGTAATTTACAACAGCAGTCTTGGAACCACCTTTATGCAGTGGAACTATTTTCCCCTCTTTCCACCCCCTCGGGACTAACCCAGACCCGAGACTCAAATTAAACAAAATGGTCAAGGGTACTGACAATTCTTTAGCTGCTTCTCGTGCAACACGAGCTGGTATACCATCCAATCCCACAGATGTATTGACATTGAGGTCATGCAATAGACTACTCACCTCCACTTCATTAACCACAATTCCCGTATAATCTACTGGTTTATTCGTTTCTGCAATGTCACCACCTGGATGATATACTTTTGCAAAGTGCTCACTCAGTAACTCAACTGATTCAGTTACCTCCCTACCATCGGCATTCTTTAAAATCAATCTGCCATGTACATTTTTCCTTTTACTTGCTACATATCTAAAAAACTGTTTAGGATTCTCTTTAGCCTGCATGGCCAATGTTCTTTCGTAATCCTTTTTTGCTTTTCTTACCACACTCGTCACCCTTCTGGCCTGCGCTTTATACCGTTCATGTGCCTGCCGGTCACCCTTCTCCTTAAATTCCCTCCATAGTTGTTTCTTTTTTTGCAACTCAAGCTTAATGGTGTTATTCATCCATTTAACCCCTACTTGATTTATTAATTGGACTCTAGGTATACAGTCAGCCATTGCTTCATGCAAGCACTTCTTAACTACCTCCCATGCACTATCAACTTCTAGTCCTTGCAGTTGTACATGCCATGGCACTGAACCAATCAAACTCCTAAGCTTGTCATACTTTCCAGCCCGATAATTCCACATGTACCCTGTCTTAATTGAAAATTCTACACCTTTAGCCACCTCCCAAGTTAAGACCCTATGATCACTCTCACCGATTGGTGGCAATGTGGTCATATTTGTTACAGCCAAATCCTCAGATGTAATTACTAGGTCAAGCACTCTCTGACCCCTAGTATTTTCCATTACATGGTGTCGCAGATAGTTATCCCTTAATAACCGCATAAAATCCAGTTCCTTCCTCCCGTGTGTCCTCTCCTCACTCCAATCAATGCGACTATAGTTGAAATCTCCCATAATAATCACCCTCCTTCCACCCATTTCTTCTATTTGCTTGTGCATACTGTCACCACCATCTTTTCCATCACCTGGTCTATAGCAGCACCCAATTGTATATTTAGTTCTGCTAGCCACAATCTCACACCAAATGGCCTCAAATGTGCTCTTTTCTCTATCCTGCAATTCAACTTCTATTCTCCTTGGCTGGAGCTCATCAGCTATCATCAACAATACTCCTCCCCCCATTTTATTCTCTCTGTCATTCCTGAACACACTATACCCATCACATTCAATCCCACTAGCTATATCATCTACAGTCAACCATGTTTCACTAATACCTATAACCTGTGGTCTGGAAATGCCAACCATGGCCAAAAACTCTTCCTTCTTGTTCCTAATACTCCTAGCATTAGTGTACATGAATTTAAGACCCCCATTAGCCCCAACCCTACCTTGATGCCTTATATTAACTATCCCACTCAGATTTGTTGTCCTTATTTGCTCTGGCATATTATATTCATTCTTACATTCAACTGCCTCTATAAGGACTGTATCTCTACTCCCCCCCCCTTAACAAATCTAGTTTCCCTGAATTTGCACATCCACTACATTCAGCAACACTTTCTCAAGTCTTCTTACACCGTAACCATTCAAATGCAAGCCATCCATCTTATATAGATCCTTTCGCCCATCAAACTCACTCCACACATCCACAAATTCCACACCACGCGTCATACATAACCCACGCATAAAGTCATTCGCAATTATAGCCTCCTTTTAAACATTTCACTGTCATACCGTGGCAAAAGACTAATCATTCTAACTCTCTCACTCTTTTCTTTTGCTACCTCAAACAATTCATTCAGGTCTTCTATCATTTCCATTTTATCTCCTTTCAAATCATTCGTACCTGCCACAACAATCATTTCTTTCACTCTTTCCTTTTGCTCTCTAATAGACTCAGTTACGTCCTTTATGGTCGTACCAGGTTGGTACGATTTTGTCAAATCCTCTACTAACACACCTCGTACTAACGAGTCTCCATACAGCACTCTATCCTTCATTTTGTTCATGTTCACATTCATACGTCTATTTTTCCTGTCATACCTTTTATTATTGGTTGGTTCATTCAGTCTACTTTTGTTCATGCACTCTAGCTGCTGTTTTGCTCTTTCTATCGCACTATTCAACAACGCGATCTCACTCAATGCATCTATCTCATCTTTTTTGTTCTCTGAGAAACCATTTATACTATCATTCACACTCTCACAATTTTCATGTACAACCTTGCCGTTTCTTGTCATATCCCTAATTCCTTCATTCTGAAGGTTGACAAAAATATCACACTCACGATCCGAAATACACTTCAATTCCTCATTCTCCCTACATTTTCTACACACATTCAATCCTTTATTATCATCTAACCACACTCCGACCGCACTCCGCAAAGCGTACATTTCACAGGTAGTACACTGACTCATTTCTTTTATGCTACCGTTCTTTGATAACGATGGCGAACCTTCATTACTGGCCGCCATTTTCCTTCGCACAGGTGCCATACTTATTTCAACGTGTTTTGTCAAATTATACGTTATAACACACCAAAATAGACGCACTAAAATACGCAAGGCAAACAAAACAAAACTACACAATATTAAGTAATTTGTATCGATAACTGAAAATGATACTTATCTTATCTGGAGCTTGCACGAACACTACACATTACGAATTCATCTAGCAGCGACTTCCCGACATAGATTATGTTATAAAACACTTTAGTGCACTAACCACGCTAATAAAGCTCCAATAATATACCAAAATTACACACTTAAGTCCATTAAATTGAATCCAAAACATCAATCTTATGATTAGCGACAAAAAATTATGCGTAACATAAAAAAATTGCATTTAACTGATTAATCGCTCACTTAAAGTGGGAAATAGTATCATTTCACTCAATTGCACTAGCTGATTATCATGCATATCAAATTCGCGTTAAGCGAGGTTTTCCTATATACTCTTTCACATACACACCCATGCATGAGTTAACTTAAAAAAAAGGTTCGACTTTTTTTTTTTTTTTTTCAAAGAAAGAGAAATTAATTCCACTGAAGGTGCTCATTAGTTTATTTATCTATGCATGTCAGAAGCAACATAGTTCAAATACACATAAATTTACAAAAAATTGATTATTTATTGGAATTAAAAAGAAAAAAAACAAAAACACAATTTACAGCATAAATACACTGAGTAAAAGTACACTAGAAGGTTCATCAAATTTTTGCTGCCCAGAATTTGGCCAAATCACAAGCATTAGGGGTCACACTAATCAAATTGTCCACTGTACAACTAAAGGGATATAACCTACAGTTCAAGAAGTGGGCCACAGTTTGCTCCTCCCCACATTCATATCAGTCCCCACTTTTTTACATTGTCCTTGGATCATCTGACACCACATTGCAGCCTATTTAAAGTTTTCCAAATAGTCCAGTTTTCTCTGTGGCCTGGTGGAAGACTTTCAGATGGTACAACCCAATCTGTAAGGTGACTGTTTCTTGTCTTCCATGTGGCTAGTCTTGATTTTTGGAGTGGTTCAGTAAGGCTTTCAGTGGTATGAAGAAAACTTTTCCTGGATTTTAACTGTTGATGGGCAGGTTGATATCCAAATAGAGGATGGTCTGTAGACATGGATACCTTAAGTCTCTCATTTCTAAACACCACTCGCATCTAATATCTGGAGGTGCTATGCCGGTGAAACAATAAATTTTTTCGTGAGGTGTCGGTATCAAACAACCAGTAATGAGTCTACATGTCTCATTTAAGGCGACATCCACCTGCTTGGCATGGCAGGATCTATACCATACAGGGCATGTATATTCTGCAACTAACATAAAAAGCCAAGGCAGTGCTCCTTATTGTTTGAACTTGTGTTCCCCAAGTAGTGCTGGATAGTTTCTGAAGAATACTATGCCTTGTAGTTACCATATGTTTTGTATTTATACAATGTCTTTCATAAGTGAGAGTACAGTCTAAAGTTACCCCTAAATATTTAGGTTGGACAATGATCTAAGTGTTCTCCCAAGTTATTTGTAGTTTTCTTGTTGATTGTTTATTCTTTTAATGAAAAGCACAGACTTGGGTTTTTAGGGGATTAGGTTTCAATTGGTTTTCACTATAGTAAGGACTGAGTTCAATCGGTGCTTCGGAGAGCTTTTATTCTACACTCTCAAAATGATCTGCCTGAGTGGCAACGGCACGATCATCAGCATAGATAAAACTTTTTGTATCTTTGGGAAAAGGCTGGTCATTTGTAGAGATGTTAAAAAGCATTGGGGTCAGAACACTGCCATGAGGGAGGTTGCTCTTCTGAATCCTCTGACTACATTGTCCTTGAAAATCAAGGACTTTTTGTACAGTTTACTTAACAAGATGTGGTGGTTAACCGTATCATAAGCAGCAGTTAAGTCTATGAAAACTACTCTTGTTATTTTACAGTTCTTATAACCATTCTCAGACATTAGAATGTGCTAGTTGAAGAACTTGTGATGTACAACTTTTCCCATCTTGAAAGCTAGCTTGTTCAGAAATTAGGAGTGGATCAATTATCCTCATTAGTTTTTTGAGGATCATTCACTCAAGAATCTTATATAGATGACACATTTTAGGCATTTGCATCTTTTCCTAGTTTGAGAGCTGCAATAACTTTAGCCCTTTTCCAAACTTTGGATATTTTGCAGGTATTAATAGAATTGTTGAACAAATTCAGCATCCAATCTTTGGTTGTGGGACCAAATTCCTTGATTTTCTCAATATAAACTTCATCCAGACCTGCTGCTTTTCCTTTCTTACAAATTTTAATTGCCCTGTTAAGTTCTTCCATTGTAAAAGGTTTATTAATTTCTTTTCCATATTCCCTCTGAAATCCTTTTTTTTTTTTGTATTTGAACTGGATTTATAGGTTTGCCACTTTTAAGAAGCTGATGTGCTATTTAATTTGCCGAGACATTAGAATGTGTCAAAGTTTTGTTTTGGGTCATTGCTGAGGCATCTAAGTAGCCTCCAAACTTTTTGGCTACTCCTTTCCACATCTGTTTCATTCATTAACTTTATTCATTGTTTGCATTGCTCACTAGAGTATCTGCTAGTATATGAGATGGTTTCAATTCTAATTACTTTGGATTTCCTCTCAGTATATAAAAAAGTAGTGTCTCAAATATGAATTCAGGTACAAACTTTGTTTGCATATATCTGTTTGAAAAACAGAATAAACTTTCCTATATAAAACACTGTTCAAGGTGAGGGTGACGTATGACAATTATTGTGATAACAAGTCTACCACTGATCACAATGACTGTAATCACTGTTAAGACATCCTATCGTAAGGCTTATGCCTTCACCAAGGTAGATAGATTCCTCAAATGGAGAGAATGGCTGGTGAGTGGAATGTATTGCCTGGGAGTTTGGAAATGTTAAATGAGTTTAATGGACAGTCTCATGAAATTTGTGCGTGAGAGAGAAGATCCTCCCCCTATGATCAATCTTGTAACTCCATGGAGGTATGGTGCTAATAACAATAGCATAATACAAAATATTCAGGCTAAAAAAAACAAACAAAGAACCTCTATAGCTCAGTCAGTACAGATAAAACCCTTTGGTTGGAAAGACATGGGTTTGAATTCTGTCTATCTACACAGCAAAGATCCTTTATCAGGGTTTTCAATTGAAGCTGAGTCAACTGGTCTCATACAGAGGTGGCCAGGGTTTTCCTTCCAGAAATTCAGGCATTTACTTGGCTGTGACAGGTCACTGAGCCTAACACAAAAGGGAAGATGAGATGATAGAAAAACAACTTCTGTGCTAAAGCATATGACAAGCCACACACACAGCTTCATGTATAAAATAGCTATTATTATTTGAAATACATTCCTTTCTAATCAACTTTCAGATGTATGTCTTTTAGCACTATAATGGAAAGTAAGTGGATGAACTCCAGAACTTTAAGGCTTCTTTTATATATGGTGTTATTCCCATCTCCTCTCTCCTTATCTAAACACTTACTCTAACTGAAGTGATGAAATAACATCATCATGCAGATATGGCCAAGGTATATCCATCCTTTCTTTTAGTGTTACACGGTGATCAGCATTCATGTTTGAAATTATGGATTCTACAACCGTGTCAAAATAACTCTTTTTATTATCCCGACATTTCGATCTTCATATCAAGATTGGGATAATAAAAAGAGTTATTTTAACACAATTGTAGAATCCATAATTTCAAGAATGAAGGTATATCATCCTATTATACCAAAGATGAGGTGCTATGTGCCTCATCTAGTTTCTCAGAAAGACATGAGAAAAATTTTGAATAGCTTAGATAACTAAAAGTATGCCAGTTGTGATATCCCCTCCCATTATCATCATCATTTGATATTTTCTGTCCCTGAACCTCCTCCATTTTGCCCTAGCTTGAACTTTTCTATGCCACTAAGTTCTATTGTCTCTTTAATTTTGTCTTCCCATCTTTTTGGTCTCCATATAACTTTCTCAGGATACCATTCAGATATCAACTTTGTCCATTTTGGCACACTAATTCTTGCAGTATGACCTGCCGAATGTCATTTAGATTTTTTAATCGCTCACTTGTTAGAATGTCTTTCACCCTGGTTTGAGCTCTGACCAGAGTATTATGATTTCTATCTTGAATGGTAATACCAAGCAGTGTTCTTTCCATTTTCCTCTGAGTAGTTCTGAACTTCTCAATTTTTCAGCCAAAGCCCATTCTATATCACCTTAATCTTCACATTCTTTCCTATTCACTGATATTTCATAGCATGGAAGTAAGCCAATATTCAGCATACTCCAAAAAGCCTGCGACCAAACTATTCCCCCATCTCAGGTTTCTTTTAAATAATGGAGATCATATACAGCTAACTGTTTCACCATCTGGAAACACACCAAATAATTAGCAACCATATATATATATATATATATATATATATATATATATATATATATATATATTATGGAAAGGTCACAAGACCTATAACACTAACAATGCCATGTGTGCAGGGCTGAATCAACACCTTCTTCGGCCCCCGGTGGGAAGAGAAATGTGAGACCCTGTATCACTTTTCCTAATGTTCAGTAATAATAATAAGATACTCATCAATTTTGAAGTCCCATGTAATTCCATTGGTGGATGCGAAGGCGATATTCAAAACAAAAATAGCACAACAATTCACTCCTTCCCACCCACATGCTTCCCCATAGCAAAACTAACATTATAAAGTGACTTTTCTACATTTTGATGTGGCAAAATCATGTACTAGGTCATCAAAATTAATATTCTGTAAAGTCTCATGTTCAATGATCATTAAACTTGGGTGGTTGTTTAATCGTGACTGTGCCATGATGTTTCTTAATTCATTTTTTAGTAATTTCATTTTAGAAAATGAACATTCACCGTGGGTATTAGTAACCATCATTGAAAAAAAAATCCTCATAGAGATTTCCATATTAGGAAATACTGAAAATATATGTTCATTATGCATATAAGCGTAAATTTAGTTAATGGTAACATAGTCCTTCTTCATTTGTGGTTAAGGTCTTTTGCACATAAGCATTATCAACAATGTTTTGTCAGAAACTCGTGACTGTTGATGTAGGATGCGCCAAATCAAGTTAATGTTAATTCCAAAAAAGTGAGTAACTCATAGCTTAGCATTGAAATAAAATGAAGTTTAATAGCAGTTTTTGTTTAACCGGGTTTCTTGTAACCGGAGTTTGAAAAAGTTCTTTCCTCATAGCATTTTCATAAAATCCTTTGCATCAAGTTATATTCGGGTTATTATGTAATATTTTAATCAGCCCATGTCGAGCAGTTAAAATTTGTTTGGTTTCTCTATTTTAAAAAATAAAAGAATGGGGGGCCCTAAGGTAACGGTGAACCTGCCGGGTTCACTGTTACCTTAAAACGGCCCTGCATGTGTGTGCAAGTGATTAAGGAGAAAATGTTTCTTAGAATGGTAGGTTGCACTTAATGGAAAAAACAGTATGGGAGAAAGTTCATTCAGAGGTGGATGGAATGAAGGAAGCTGATAAGAAGTTAGTTCAGTGTGTTAGGAGTTGGATAGCATATGGGTGTTGGCTAGTGGCTGCTCTAGTTCTTACGTGATTAGAAAAAAAGTAGAGGAATAGTAGCAGCCAATACAGAGGAGCAATGCCCATAAAATACCTATGGAAAAGACACAGCACTGAAACAGAGTACCTATGATAAACTGACTGAAGGGAGTCTGTGAGAGAAGGGTCATCTATTAAGGGGATTGCCTTCTGAATATATCAAGAATTCTTAGAGAGGTTTTGGGTGCTCCACCTCAAAAGTTGGATGGATTTGAGACATATAAAATGTTAGAAGTTGAGAGGAAGAGAAGTAATATTTAAAATAGAAAACAACACCAAGCTTTTTAGAGGCTAAGGAGGCTATGTAAATAGTATGTCTTTGCCAGGAAAAACTGGATGTAACAGCCAATCCAAGAAGAGAAAGTTGATCTTGAAAGGAAACTGGAACATTATCAAAAATGAGAGGGATTAGGTAGGATTTTTCTTGCAGGTAATAAGGCAGACTTGATGTTGAAAAGTTATATTTTGCTAGCGAAACTAGTCGACGAATTTGTACATATATGTATTAAACCTATGGTCTTATAATCCGAATATTTACTGTGTTAATTAAAGGCAGACTTGAGTTTTTTAAGCATTGAAATTTACTAAGTTGTCTTCATTCTCATTTCAGGATGTCAAGGAGGTCGGTGTTCAAGTCACTGGTTATGGAAGATCTTGAGGCATCTAGCATTAGGATACTGCAGAGTTTATCGAATGAGGAAGAGGAAGGAATGAAGAGAGTACTGTCATTGGTGAAGTTTGAATAAGATTTGAAGTCAGAGAAAGGAGGGCACTGATGTAAAGGAGGAAGAGTGTGGGTGAGAGCACAGAACCCTGAGGCACTGCAGCATTGATGGGGAAATCTAATGAGAGGAAGCCATCCATCATAACACACAATGAACTCTATGAATGGATTGCCTGTGAGGATGCTGGCAGCTTGTTCAAGAGGCCTCAGTGCCAGACATGATCAAATGCCTTAGAAAGCAATAACATGAGTTTCTCCAAATCATTCCATGGCTTGAGTACAAAGGTGGGTGAGATTAGCTAAGAGGGCAGCTGTAAAATGAGAATGGCAGAAACCATATGGGTGATTGCTAATTAACTGATGAGTCTCCAGTTGCTGATAACCTTTCCATCACTTTTGAAAGTACTGAGACGAAAGCAATGGGACAATAGTTAGAAAGCTGACTTTTGTCTCTCTTTTTGGGTACAGACTGGATGTGGGCTTGCTTCCGTGCTATTGGATAGATGCCACTAGAATATGAAAGCTTAAATATAGACATTACAAGATGGGTGTCAATTCTGGAGCACAAGTCTTGAGCATAAGTCCACAAACTCAAGACTTGAGCACATCTTGAGTTGGTGGATTGAGCAGTGGAGACAGTTGTAGAGCAGGTGCCCTCCCTCGATGAGTCCTTGGACTCCCTGGATGTGTCAAATAATAATAATAACTGGAGGAATATCATCTGGACCAGGAGCCTGATTAGTATCATTTTGGTAAAAGTTCACAGGATGTATGCAGTGGAAAGGTTGTGGAAGTACAGCAGGTAATTTGCTTTGGTCATCCAGGTAGGAGTTAGAGGAAAAAAACTGATGTTAGAGGGAAAAAACTGATATGTGAGGTTACCATAGTTCATTAGGATGCAAGAGAGGTGGCAACATGGAACAGAAGGGAAGAAATTATGCACAACAACCTTAGCAAGAGACCAGAAAGCTTGACTGCCAGTTGAGCAGGAGGCAAATTTATCACATTTCATCCTTATGAAGTCTGCTTTGGAATCATTGATAACTTTTTTTTTTTACACATTTCTGGCTATTGGGTAAGCTGAATGAGAAGCAGGAGTTCTTAATTTAAACCATTGAACATAAGCTGCATTTTTATCATGGATGGCAGAGGCACATTTTTTTTTGAGAACCAGGGCCTGGATACAGGTCAGGAGTTTGCAGTGAATCAGGAAATGAAGGCTCTTATTCCAGTGAGGATTATTTCAGTTACTAGTTCAGTGCAGGACCATGAGAATGAAAGCAGTAATCTGACTACAGGAAACAGAAAGCAGCATAGCCCCCCTCCCCCCCAATAATAACTTCACTGTAATTTTTTTTTAAACAAATTCTCTGGGGATTATCAAGTAGCAATATAATAAACTATACTTTAAAATTTTAAGTACTTAAGAAACTAAATGGATTACCAGCATAACAGCCTTTTTTCCATCTTGACGTAACTCTTCAAGAGGAGCTTCTCTTTTTGCTCGAAGAAGAGAGTGTGCCTCCTTTTTTTCTTTCCTAGTCTATAAAAATTAAAAAAAAAAAAAAAAAAAACAGATGTAAGCTTTGTATCAATTATAACTAAGACAAATAATGTGAACGTAATGCAATCAGCAATTGTCCATATAGATTCTACCGCTCTCATTCCACAACAAGTATAATACTTCTAGCCAACTACTTCTATGACAAATGCTATGAATTATGATGGTAGTCTTCCCCACTCTAAAAGGACACTTAAGCAATAAGTTTTTGGCTAATAACATTATGCAGTATATGTATCCCCCCATTCTAACTTCACTGTCATTTTTTAACATTCTATTTCTATTATTGTTTATTTCTTTCCTATGGACATAATAATAGGAAAGGTTTGCAGAACTTCATGTGATTGTTCTTGGCATTTCCAGGGTATTTGATGGAATCTGGAATAGACTCCTTAACATCTTATAATGTTTTCTGCCTTTTTTTAATTGGGTCACCAGTTCCTCTCTGGTCATTCAGTGCATCTCGTGATGAATAGAATACCCTGTTCAGATTTTTCTATCAATGCTCAGGTACTATGACAGGGATGTTTATTTTCTCCCACATTCTTCCTTCTATTACATTAATGACCTTCTCTCACTAAATTCCAATCTCATCCATAGTTTTGAAGATGATAATGATAGTACCCTCTTCCTCTTCTTCATTCAAAAACCCTGCAGTGCTCTAATGATTCAAGTCTTCAAAAAGCCAATATTTTAAATTGATCTCCTTACTATTGTCCAGTAGGATAATGTAGTGTTTTGACAGTAAATCTGATGTTTGCCATGATCTGCGCATATGAGATTTTTTCCAAAGCAATTGCAAAATACATGTCACATCACATCATCATCCTGTTTAGAAGTAATTTTCAAAATTTGCTGAATTTCATCCTAAGGACCTGCACTGTATCTGGAATAATATGCTCTATTTAAATTATTTAAACCAAAATGGTTACAACAGCAACAACAAAAAAAAAAAACTGACTAAACTCCTTAACCCCCCCCCCCACAACAAATTATACATTCACCATATTCCTAATTCTATTTCAAAGGTATAACACATAGACTGGATTTTCACCAAAAACAACAGAAAATTAGAATGGTCTGCAAACCTTTGAACCATGTTTCCAGTTTCTTGAGACAAATCAAGGACCACCAGGAACTCTCCCCTGTTAGTATTTCAGGACTCAGTATTTCACAGAAACAGGATGGACCACATTGGTAAGAGAAAAATAGCATAAAAATCTATTCAGTATGGACAACCTGAAAGTAGACTTGCATAATATGCTTTGGGTACAGTCCATTTCACCTAGTGGACGAAAGCCAGTCTAATATACAGGTACCAATTTATATTACAGAGACTGTTCCTCGAAAAAGCTGAAGTTCTATAGAATATGGTTAACTGTAATAGAACTGAGGGTGTGATCCTACACAAAGTTTGGCACACCACACTATTCTCCTATCAGCAAAGAGTGTCACTGTCACCCCCTCCATGCACATGACTTTCCTTGAGGTAGCATTCTCAGTTTTTTTTCTGAAAGTGTGTCTTTAAAGTGCCTTTGAAGTGTGTTTGGCATGTAAATAATTAATTACTTAGTAAATTCCACATATATAATAACTATGGAAATCTGACCGTGTGGACAGACTTATGTGTTCATCGAACATGTTGTTTATTTTTTAACAGTATATATTAGAACACAGAAACTAAGTAAATAATTAATTTATTAACTGGCAAGGGAAGGGGAAGGGAATCACATGGAAAGGAAAAATATACAAACAAATAGATGGGACAGCCATGCCCCCCCCCCCCAGCCAACTTTTACATGGAACACCTGGAAAAACTAGCAATCAATACAGCCACTCTCAACCCAACACTTTGGCTATGCTATGTTGACAATGTGCTTGCTATTTGGCCACATGGCCCAGAGACATTGGAAACATTCTTAGCGCATTTAAATAGCCAACATCCAAAAATCCACTTTACAATGGAACTGGAAGCTAATAACTGTCTGCCCTTCCTGGATACACTCATCACACGTCTTCCAGATGGTTCCTTATCATTTTCAGTTTTTAGAAAACCCCCACATACAGGGAGATACTTACACAAACAATCACACCATCATCCTTCTCAACAATATGGCATTTTAAAAACGCTAACCCATAGAGCGAGAGCAATCTGTTCCAATAACAATGCTCATGCTGCTGAACTGGCTCACTTACGCCACACTTTGGCCATTGGTTATAATCCACATAAGATAAACAAAATACTAAACGCTCCTAAGAAACCCCTCCCACCATCCACCACCGAGAACTACAACAAAACAGTCACCATCCCATACATTAAAGGCACATCCGAAAAGCTTTCAAGAATTCTTAATAAACATAAACTATGCACTACATTCAGACCATGTAGCAAATTAGCAACCCTTATCTGCTCACCCAAGGACAGCATTCCCCCCTTTATCACATCCAGGAGTCTACCAAGTACCCTGCTCATGTAATCAAGCCTACTACGATCAAACAGGAAGAACTGTGAACATCCGCATCAGTGAACACAAAAGATACGTCTGAAATTATCACTATGGCAAGTCAGGCATAGCAGACCATGCTCTGGATACCCCCCCCCTGCACACAGGATCAACTGGAAAAACACAAAAGTACTACACAGAATCTCTTACAAGTCGGAGAGATTGTTCTTAGAGGCGACAGAAGCCCTGAAACACACTCCAAATCTCAACAAATATGGCTGTATTAACTTGTCTAAGATCTGAGAGACAGTCATCTTAAGAAAAAACTAGTACTTTTTTTTTTTTTTTTCAGATAGAGGGCGCCAAGAATCAGGACTCTAGTCTTTGTGTTGATGCTACAATTTTGTTTAACTAGTCCGTTGATTACACCATGTTGTTATAGTCTCGCGTATTGTGACAAACTGTTTTTGTGCTCTGAAGATGCTGGTTATAACAACAGAGAATTATCAGCAATAAGTTAATAAATTAATTATTTACTTAGTTTCTGTGTTCTAATATATACCGTTAAAAAATAAACAATATGGAAATCTGAGTATGGAACTTTCTCTGAATATGAACTTTTCTACTGACCTGTTGCTGTATCCAACCCCATTTGGGCATATGATTCTGACAAACTGAACATGTTTTTAATACATTTGAACAACCAACCTCCTAAGATTCATTTCAGAAAAAGAAAACAACAGTATGTCCTTCTTTGATACTCTGATTATATGCAAACATGAGCGATCCTTAGTATTTATTATTTACAGAAAACACACACACACACACACATGCATTGACTCTTGATGTGTGCGCGCACACACACCAAGAGTCAACTAGTCCCAATAAAAATTTTGGTTAACAAAGCAAAATGGATTTGCTCTGATGATAATGTCCTCATCACCAAACTTAGGGGTGATGAGGACATTATGAGGACCCCTAAAGTCAGTCTAGACCATAGGTTCCCAAAGTGGGCATTACTTCCCCCCCCCTCCCCCAGTGGGTGCTGAAGCCTTCTAGGGGGGGGCTATTAGTGGGATCAGAAGCATTTGTGGGGAGGGGGGCGTTCAGGCAGTCTAGGGGTCGGTGGCTCTTTATAGAAGAAATTAATAATATATATTTAAAAATTAATTATTTTCGATTTTGCAATTAGATAATCATTTAAAATTTAAATATTGCATTTTAATTCATCTTATGCTCGTCTTACATGATCAATTTTTTTTAATCAATTTTCTATTTCAATTATTTAATCATTTGAAAATTTACCATGTCAGATAGAAATAGATGTCAATTTTCTATGTCAATGAGAAAATAGAGCATGTATATATATATGTGTGTGTATAATAGGTTATGTTTACAGTAGCAAATATATTAGTTATATTTCATTTCAAAATATATATAAAATATATAAAACCACTTTTCTAATTGATTTGTACAAAAATAAACCCAATTTTATATAATTTAATATTACGAGTAAAAATAATAATGGCAAGAAAGAAATAAAATCGTAAATTTTAGTTAGCCTAGTTAGTACTAACTTATATTGCTAACTAGAGGGAAAAAACAAAGCAAATATTATTCGAAACTTATTATACTGTTTTCTGTGGTTATGTTTTGTAGGTTTGTTGTTTATATCTTGTGTAATTATTTTATTTATTATTATTTATAATTATTCGGACAATGTCGCGGTCGGACGAACAAAATGCGCTTGCATGCAAAATAAAAAATTGAATGTGTCATACAGGATATTTTAACTTCTATTTTTTATATACTTAAAAAATTTATTCATTTTTTGCTATTGTAAAAATTGATCATGCCATACAGGCTTTAGTCTATCCACGCAGCAGACGAGTCTTAACTAGTAGTATGTCGGTCAACTATTACGTACGTAATTCATTCAATTCAGCATATTTTGACAGGAATATGGGTGCTTGCAGTGACTTGTTCAAAGCACGAGTATGATGGTATCGCAAACAAGTCGGTTCGGGCTAGATTTCAAATTTATAAATACTAGTGGTTTTGGAATAAGTTTCATTATTTTTTGTGTGCTTTGCCAACAATCATCAGTCGAAAGTGTGATAGATAAGTGGAGTCATACAAAGTGTAAATTAAATCTTTTATTTTGTGAATATTTTTGCAAATTTTATTACTTCATTATGTCTGAATATAAGAAGAAATGTCGACAGTACAGTATTGAGTATTTGAAATATGGTTTTATTCAGTCTCAAATATTTGAAATATGGTTTTATTCAAACTGTTATAATGGGGGCGTTACAACATTTATGTCTCGCAAAGTGGGCGGTGGTCCAAAAAGTTTGGCAACCTATGGTCTAGACGAAGCCCTTTGGTTGGAAAGACCTGTCGATTCCCATCGATGACGTGAGGAACCTTTATCAGGTCTTTTCGACTAAAGGTGAGTTAACCAGTCTCATATGGAGGTTTTTTTCCTCCCTGTAACTTGGGTTTTTCATCCCTCAGAACAGGCAAACAAGTCCTGTGAACACACATGGCTGTATGCTACTATACTAGGAAGATGATTATAAAGCAAGGTCATACAGTAGCATATTGCTACCCCCACCAACCATAAGGTTGAAGGGAAAATACACATACTGAACTTAAGCAGCTACCTTCTTAGTCAGTGGCTACAATTCCCACAAAAAACTCCATACCAACATACTCTCTTCCCAATCCCACACAGACCGCAGTAATGTAAAAATAATCATAATTTACAATCATAAATCTTTTTATAATTGTTTCTCTATTCTAACATAACATTAATTTTGGTTTCATAGCATGTGATATCGGCACTTGTGATGTGCCCATTATTGATATATATTATTGTAAAAATGGAATGTGAAGCATCTGAAATTGATGTACTTACTAGATTCTGATGGTTGTTAATAATTTTTAATATTCTATATTGTAATATAAAATTGTTAGGTATTGAGATATTTGTTGTGGTTTGTGAAGACATTCTGTTTATGTTAATGGAGACGTGTCAGCAATTATAGGTAACTTTTCACTTGCCATCTATATACACATGCACTCCATCTACACCCTTAGGGTAGATGCAGATGAGTGTGTGGAGACATCCATGAGGCAAATGAGTGTGAGAATGGCCAACAAGTGCAGAATCTAGTCTCTCAAGCAAAAATATTGGTGTAAAAAATAAAGGTGGTTGGGGATCTAAAGGGATGTTGCAGTTTCTATATACTAATACTAAAGCATCAGGAATAAGAGGGAGGAGTTTTGGACATTGGTTAATGCAGCCTTGGGAGATTGCATTAACCAATGTTGCATTAGTAATTGCTGTTTTTGTTGCTTTTGTTCTTAAATAAGTCAAAACAATTGAAAAGCTAAGTAAACTTGAAAATAAAGAGACCTTACCAAATAAAAGAATTAAGAATTTAGAAATTAATGTGAAGTGGACTATTTCTGAATTATACTCATTATACTGCATTATACTCACCTGAAAGGATTTGTTCTTTTCATTATGGGATACTAAGGCAATTAATGAGAAGTCATTTAACCTCTATATACCAGTAACCCAATCATGAAGTGACTTCACACACAAACTTTGTTTGAATATAATTTCTTAGCAACTTATTCTTAGTCAAAATAAAATTCATAGTCATGGGCTGTATACAGGTTAATTTCCAGCTATGGAGGGCAGAACTGTGTTTTGCTAGCATTGACAAAGTTATCTGAATACCTTCAAGGTAACATAGGAGTTCTATTTTCATGGATATTTCCATTTCTTCAGAGAGAATTGTGGTAGGAGAAATTGAGAGGTAATTTGATGCTAAGTATTTCTCACCATTCTTAAGAAATGGCTATATTAGGTTAATTTCCAAGCTTTGGGATAGGTACCAGTGGAATAAGAGAGCATAAAAAGGTGGCATACATTCTAGCTGGAGTGAATTTGCACTCTAGAGAAAATGAATCAGGATCAAGAGACTTTTTAGTATCTGATTTGGACTAGATTCTTCTGATCTCTTTCCAGTAAAAGATTAGAGGAGGCACTAAATGTTGAGTTTTTGGAATGGTTGGGGGATTTATCGGTTGCTGGATGGGAAAAATATTGACAGTGCACGGGAAACATTTAAAAAAATACTTAAATGATGCAGTATCAGAATGTGTCCCGAGAGTTCGAAGAATAAATAGGGTAGGAGTCAAATGGATGTGTAATCTTATTAAGCACTGTGCATAAGGATGATGTCCATGATGAAAATTATAAGCAGCAGGCTACAGTAGTCACAACTGTTGTACGGAAAACAAAGTCTGAGTATGAACAGAAAATGGCTCTGCAAGCTAAAGACAACTCACAAGTCGATAACTATGCTACAAGTAAAAGAAAGAATGAATATAAAAGGTTTAATCCTTTATCCAAGTGTAAACAAACAAAGTTTGCACCAGAAGTATTTGCTTGCTTACACTTGGATAAAGGATTAAACCAAGTATATAATTTCTTGGTATCTTGAATTTATAGTATAACTAAGTGGAAAACCTTCCTACACCAACACCATCTACTGTCCACCACCACCACTAGTATTTCCATAGACAATCACAAACATTTGTTAAAATCTGTTAATTTTATTATTCTTATCTTATTAAGATATTTTATCAAATCTTCAAGTATATCTTGTCTTCTGTGCCTTTGTAAAAACTATAGTTATCTCGTTTAAAACTTATCTTAACCTTTACTATACTTCTGACTTATGGCCGCAAATAATATAAACTCACGTGTGCAAAACTTATAGAACAAAGAAATCACCTCAGGCTGGAGCCCATCTCTTTGTCTGACCTACTGGTGTTTTTATTCTCAACTGAATTTGGAAAATTTATTGAGATCTAGGTGTGCTACCAAATTCGTGGGTAGGAGTTGAATCTCCCTCCAAAAGAATTTTATTTATTTATTTGTATGGAGTTTCCTCCTTTTTTCTCCCCCGTCCCTATTGAGATGAGTTGAGCCCCTCATGGGGCTTAACTCACCCCAATATATTGATTTCCTTATGTTCCACTTGTACTGGCTTCGGGTGACATATTTATTATACATTTTGTTTATTAAACTGTTCAAATTATTTTGTTTATATTTAATCCTTTCTTTTTACTTCCTACAATTCACTGATCATTTGTTGAAGTTCTTCTGCAGAGTTTCCTAAAAGAACAATGTTACCAGCAATTATAGGTGATGTAGTTGTTTCCACATTTACCATAATTCCTCTATTTTTTCAATGAAGGTTTTAAAAACTACTTCTTAGAACTGAATTTTCAAATTGGATATTCAGCTCGTCATGTGCCAGTTTATTGCTGAGATGGAATGTCAACACTTCAGTTTTACTTTGGCTTGGTTGCAGTCTCCATTTTTTAAAGTAGTTATACATAGCAGCAAGATCATTTGTGAGAGTTTCCTCTGTCCCTCTTAGTTCTCTATTTCTGGTGGCTAGCACTATGTCATCTGCATAGCAGAGTTTTCTAGCTGCTGTATCTGGCAGGTCAGCTATTAAATAAGAGAGGGGGGCCAGTACTGAGCCTTGTGGTAGCCCGTTGTTGAGTTTCTTCTGATTGCTGATATTTTCTCCAAGGACAACATGGAAATATCTATTGCTGAGCATATTATTAACAAGCTGTATGGTTCTTTGGCACAGTAGTACTTTCATTACTAAATTTCATTGCAGATATACTAAAAATTAGTATATCTGCTCCACAAAGACTAGCTGCAGTCCCTGGACCTGCTAGGTGTTTACCAGGTCATTTGTAGATGTAAACTGTATAAGGATTATGTGAATAAGGTAAAATGGAATGTTTGCATGGTGAGTGGTGAATAAGTGGAGGAAAGGGAAATTCCCCACTTGGACAGCTTCTTCGAGTGAGGTAGTTGCAGAATTGTAGTTACTATCTACATCATAGGAACAAATTATGTTCAGAATTGCTGATCATAAGGACTACATCAGTTTACATCATTACAGGCACTCAGGACTTGCTGATCATGCTTTAGATACCTGCCATATGCTGAAAGAAGGCCACTCTACTCCATCGCAGCAAATATAAATATGAAAGACTTTTTCTTGAATCTGATTCTGCCTTAAGAAACTATCCTAATCTCAACAAATTTGGTTGCATGAAACTACTCCAAATTTGGGAAGCTCTCATTCTCTGTACTTCAGCCCAACAGCTAAGGATGCCCAATTTACTCACTAGGGAGGGGTGCTATTTAGGACTTTAGGCATACTCTCAGCTGGCATTTCAGGTTCATTACTTAGTGTAGTGTCTGCATGCACATATCTTATTATATTTTCCAATTTTGCTGAAATATTGGAAGTATTAAAGTTAATATATTAGTCTATGTTGTAATTTCCTTAAAAAATACCCAATGTATAAGCCTTACCACCAAAATAAGGGAACATGTGCTGCAAAGCTTAATAGATAGGAGAAAATAACAAGTGACATGGTTGAGACATACTTGGTGTGAGGAGTGTATCAAACAGATATAGTGGAAATGTTGTACAAGGTAAAGTTAGTGAGAGAATGCCAGGTCATCACTGGAAAGAAACTGTATAAGGATTATGTGATAAGGTAAAAAGGAATGTTTAATGGTGAATAAGTGGGGAAAGGGAAATACCCTACTTAGATAGCTTCTCCAAGTTGGGTACCTGCAGAATTCTACAAATTCATGTAGCTTACTATCTGTTATCAACTATCTGCTTACACTGGGAAAATTGATTTACTGGCCAGTTTAACCAAATGTAAAAAGTACAGTTCCGAGAGGAAGCTCATATATTGATTCATTCTAGAACTATTAAAAAAACTGAGTTTCCATTAAATATTTGATGCCTCAATAAATAGGAGATTCACTGTATTTGCAACATTATAGTTACTCTTTGTCTATAAATTATACTATGAGCATTTGGAAATTTGGAATGAAGGAAAACTTTGACTTTCCTTGTTTATGTAGTCATAATGAACAATGTAAACAGAGTAAAACATTCCACGTTATAACTTATCAAATATTTATTTGAATAAATTAGTTTTCTTTTCTGTCATTTCTTTTTGTCCAAATTAAATAATTATTTAAATTAAAACAATATATTTGCTCTATCAATCAGGCATTAGTAAATAAACACAACCTAGTTAACCTCATCTGATTTTTACAATATGGGCCATAACTGAGCAATATGTTAACATATTCCCTAATATAATTCCTTTGGCAATTAAGGTAAAAAAAATGAACAAACTCTAAAACTTACCAATCTAAGTGGATTCAGAATCTCTGGTCCTGGTTGACAATAACCATTGCCCAATACCTACATGTCATTTCAATAAGTAAATAAATAAATAAATAAAAATAATCAGGTTTTGCTTCACAATGCAACTAAATTATTCAATTTCCATTAAATTATATACTTTCTCAAATCATTTCCAGATATATTATTAGCTATCATTCTGCAATTCTATAACAAGACCACTATAATAACTTATGAAATAGCAAATTTAAATTAAATCATAATTCATTTGATGGTTTAATTGACTATCATATTTAATTCTTATTCCACACAAGTAAATTTTAACTCATAAGAATTACTAACAATAAGCTTTTACTTATTCTATCATGTATTTTGATATTTAATTTCCTATATTCATTAAAAATCATACCTAAATAAAGTATTATTTGTATTATCACTGGTTATTTTCACTGTTTCTTTTATTCATGAGTTTATTATTATTAGTAGTAGTATTAAATGAGAACCCCCATTTAATATGAGAGCCTGTGGAGCTCACTGAAAGTAGCATTTGCACTCCTCAATGCTAGGCTGCATGAATACATTTGATTCTGGTCACCGACAGAGGAACTTTGTCTTAGCCTTTCTTCGACTGGTTCCCAAGTTAGCCAATCTCTAACATGGGCAAGTAAGTTTTTTCCCCCCAGAAACTCAGGTTTTTCATCCCTCCTGTCAACTCAAGAAAATCGACCATAGAACCCACACTATTTTAGACATTAAAAATATTGTGTTAAGGGTTAAGCACCACAAGATGCCAGTACCTGTTAGCTGCCTCTTCAGTGGATGCTGCTTAAAATTAGTGATAGTCTTGGGCCAACTATCTCTGATTGGCTACCAGCAGAGATTGAATTGTTCACTCAGTCTCCAAAATGTTAGTATGGCTAAAACAGAATTGCCTATTCCCTATAAGGGAATAAAAGGTGTTAGCTGATTTTTTATTTATTTTATTAATATGAACCCATATGGCATCCAAAGACTCATTGCAAGAGGCCCATACTAATATTATTCAAACAACAGTACCAATCACATCTCTCCTTAAAGTCATTCACTGTTTTTTAAAGGAAAAATCTAGCCATCAATGCAATTGTTAACCACACTTTTACACAACAGAGGCGATTACTTGTTTTCTCTCCTGTTCTGTCATGCTGGAAAATTTCTTTAGCATGTAATCTATAAAATCTCTCCAGTAACTTATGTTTCTATTGTATCCACTTGCTTCTGCCTCTCAATTAAAGTTTATACCCAACAAATCTTCTCAGCCTATCCTCACAGGGAGCAACTGGCTAATGCTCCCATACACTAATTGTTAGCTAGTGTACAGGACTGAACCAGATAGTAACACATCTTTTAGGACCTCCTGATCAACTGTGCATAATCTAGCTGCTAACTACACTGCCAGGTCGTGCCTGGAGAGAGAGACTGTTTAATGATATGCAGGGGACACTCTCTCTATATGTAGAAAATAGACTATGTGTAGAGTCTATTTTCTACCACTGTGTGTTCATCTTATCTTTTTCTCCTCACCTTTTGTAACATTAAACTAAGTGTAAAGAAGTATAGTGTTTCTGTGGTTAAACCAAACAATAACCCTCCCTCCAAAATTCTAAAACAATTTTTTATATTCACTTTACCAACATCTGTGGCACAACAGCAATTTAAATTATGTACACCATCATCCTCAGTCATCCAAAACTGATATTCTGTTTCTGACTGAACTTCACATTTCCTAAATTATTCAAATCCATTTCATTCATTCAGTAAAATTTTCATCTCTTTCGGTGATTTCAATGTCCACAATTCTAATTGGCTCCCTTTTTTGAATTTCACTGACCAAGTTGGAAGAGAGGCAGAGTCTTACCACACTTATCATTCCTTATGGCATTATTCCTTAAATCAGATCATTTATTTCCCTACCAGAATTCCTGACAATCCCCTTTACTCACCCAACACGTCTTATCTCTTCTTAACTAATTCTCCTTCTAAGTACTCTGCCTCTGTTCAGGTGACTGTTCCTCTTGGTAATTCAGATCACAATTTCATCTAAGTTTCATCTCTGGTGGAATGCTCTTCCTTCAGCCAGACAGAAGGACTTTTACTCCTCTTTTCCATGAACAGACTACTGTTATTCAGATTGAGATACCTCTTGTGCTCTTGTTACAAAAATAATCCATACTGGAATGGAAGCTGTCATTCCTAATTCTGTTCAAATTCTCCAACCCATATCTAAACCATGGTTCTCCAAAAAGTGTGCCAGGACTCTCCAAGAAAAGCAAACAGCCTTTCACAAGTGGCTTGAGACCAAACCACCAGCTTCATTTGCACTCTACACAGTTGCCTGAAACTTGTAAAACCACCAATAAAAGAGCAAAGGCTAAATTCAAAAAGGATAAGTAAAGAAACTCACTGCTTGTGCCACTGAAAGTTACAACATCTGGTACCTTGGTAAAGCTGTTGGGTGCAACTTCTGTCCATTTGTGCTAGCCCCTCTATCCCATCCTAATGGTACCATTGTAGCATCACTTAAAGACAAGTCTTATGTCTTGACTTCATTCTTCTCTTCCAACTAGCTTCATAGATAACCATGGCAAATTGCCTCATTCTTTGCCTAGAACATTGCATCTCATGCCACCTTTGACCTTTTGCCAGAAAGACATCAGAAGAATTTGAATAACTTGGATACCACAAAGACAGTCAGTCTTGATGAAATCCCACCATTGTGCTCAAGAGATGTGTTCCTGAACTAACATCTACAGTGGTGTCAAGAACACCATGACTGGAGACAGGGAAAAAAGTCATGTAATCCGACGAGTAACGATACACCTTGTTCTGTAGGCAGTAGTTTGGCGGGAGCCCCATTAAGCAATGAACCCAACTTGCCTTATAAACACATCAAGGTTCTCGTGATATGTCATGTTGTGGTGCATGGTCTCTTCACTAAACTGTACTCAGCTGGCATCCACCCTACAGCATGGAATAAAAGTTCATATACAACAAGTTCCCAAAAAAGGAGATATAACCAACAACTTCTTGGTTATAACCAAGAAGCCTTCTTGGTTATAACCCCATTAATGATAGGATACTCTCCATTAGACTTAAGGCTCAGCCTACCAATGTATCAATTGTGGTAGTATATGCACTCCACACGGATAGGCCTGAAGAAGAGATTGAAGAATTCTATGAAAACTTGCAAACTGTTATGGACTGCCTAAAAGGAGAGACATACTGTACATCTTAGGAGACTTAAATGCAAAAGTGGGAAAGAGTATGAGAGTCAGGCAGGAGTGTGGCATGTTTGGTCTGGGTGAACGTAACTCCCATGGTGAAAGACTGTTGGAATTTGCCCATACTAACAGATTAGTTATTACCAATACCTGCTTCCAGAAACATCCATGATGGACCTATACTTGAATATTTAACATTGATAGGTCAAGGTACAAGATTGATTACATCCTGGCTCTCCAGCGGTGGAAGATGAGCATCTCTGATGTGCATACTTGTCCTGGAGCAGATTTTGGTACAGTCCATCAGCTAGTAAAAGACAAAGTAAGACTAAGACTCTGAAAACTTCCAGGTTAGGCACATCCTACTAGATTGGATGTTAGAGTAATTCCTAGTGGATTCACGGAAGAAACATCGACTGGGTTGGATGATTTTCTGGAGACTAGTGAGGAGAACTCACCGGAAATGCTTTGGGAAGGAGTCAAGGTGATAATATGGGATACAGCAAAGAAGTATCTCTGAGCCCAATAAGAAGACCAAGAGACCCATGGATATCAGATTCAACATGGGAACTAATCAAAAGAAGGCGGTTGGAAAAACAAAGACACAGGGACCGAAGAATACAAGAGATTACATAGAGAAATCAGAAGAGCCATCAAGCAGGATAAGGAAAAGTTCTATACTAATAAATGTGAAGAAATAGAGTTCCAGATGAGAAGGCATAATTATAAAAGGATGTTTTATTTAGTTCGTGGCTTAAAGCACAAGTTCAAGCCTAAATTGAATGTCATCAAAGACAGGAATGGATCATTACTAACAGAAGAGTTGGAAATCAAAAACAGATGGAAAGAATACTGTGAGGAACTGTACAGCAGAGTGGATAAAGAAAATGTGGAGTCCTCCCACCAAGAAAATTTTGATTTGGAACCTTCTTCACTTAGGCATGAAGTTGAAAGAGCAGTTAAGCAGCTCAACAGCAATAAGGCCCCAGGTGCAGATGAAATCCCAGCAGAGTTAATTAAGGCCACAGGAGATGGAGGGATAAGAGTGTTTCATAGATTGATTACAAGGATATGGGAGACGGGATCATGGCCTAGAGACTGGAAGAAGTCAGTTTTCATACCACTACACAAGAAAGGTGATATGAAGGCATGCAAGAATTATAGAACTATTAGTTTGATATCTCATGCAAGCAAAATTTTATTAAAGATCATGCTAAATAGGATTGAGGCCAAAGTTGAGGCAGAGATGCCCGAGGAACAAGCAGGTTTTAGGAAAGGCAGGGCACCAGAGATCAGATCCTTTGCCTTAGACAGATCATAGAAAAATATAAAGAATTCAGACTCCCTCTGGTAATGTGTTTCTTAGACTACTCTAAAGCTTTTGACTGTGTTGAGCATGTGAAACTGTGGGAAGTAATGAAAAGAATGGGTTTTCCTCAACACACTATCAGGTTGATAGCCAACTTATATAAGGAGCAAGAAGCCACAGTAAGAACAGGTGTTGGATTGACTGACTGGCTTCAAGTTGGAAAAGGAGTTAGGCAAGGATGTTTACTTTCTCCTCACTTGTTTAGTATATATGCAGAGGACATCATGCGTGAAGCATTGGATGAGCTCAAGACAGGAATTAGGATAGGAGGTAGATTGATCAGTAATCTGAGGTACGCTGATGATACAGTACTCCTTTGTAATGACATGGAAGAACTAGGACTTCAACTTAATTCTAGCAAGACAAAGATCACGGTTCTCAAAGGAAAAACAAACAGAGAAGCTCTTGAGAAACAAATGTATCTTAATGGAGAAAGAATTGAGGAAGTCAGCAAGTTTGAGTACCTGGGATCCATTATTAATGTGAAGAATTGCTGTTCAGAAGATGTCAGAAAAAGGTTAGGAATGGCTAAAACAACAGTCAGAGACCTGTCTAAAATCTGGAAGGATGGATCTATCTCCATGGGAACAAAGGTGAGGATTTTGGATGGGATGTGGTTGTTTTTCCAACAGCAACTTATGGATGTGAGACTTGGAACCTAAAGAAGTTAGATAAGAAACGGATATATGCTTTTGAGATGTGGTGTTACAGAAGGCTGTTGAGGATATCATATACTGAAAGGCATACCAATGAATAGGTGTTAGAAAAGATCTGTAGAACTTTAAGGCTCTTTAAGGATATTGACAGAAGAAAATTAAAATACATAGAAAGGATGGAAGGAGGACTTCTCAGAACAGTAATAGAAGGTAAAGTTCCTGGAAAAAGAGGCAGGGGTAGACCATCAATGAGATGGATGGATGGATGGCGTGTGTGGAGTGACTGATCTTCAGAGAGTTGAGGCTGCCAGAAGGGCAAATAACAGGACTACATGGCGATGCCTAGTGTGGAACATCATCGAGCATCGGAGTAGCCATATGGCATCTGTGGATGCCCAGTGAACGCAGACAACAACTTATCAACCTACCGCTCTCACATATGTGTTGTCTAAATTAAGTTATAAATTATAATAAATTTAGTTTAATCCTTTATCCAAGTGTGAGCAAACAAAATTTGCACCTGAAAGTATCTTCAGGACTGGGGTAAGGTGGTACAACACCAGGCCAACTCGTTGCAAAGGTGGAGCAAGCTACCAACACTCCTATCTCAGTATCTCCTATAATGCAAAACACATCTCCTTGCGGATATGTCTAATGTTATGCATTAAGGGAAGGGCCACTACCCAGACTAGTTTCGACCTTTATTGAGGTCTCTTCAGTGGGAGCCAGGCCCCAAGTGGAGATACCAGGCAGAAGCATTAGCAGGTCATCTCTACCTATAGGAGTTGCCAAATGGTGTGCCACCCTTTTTAATAAATTACTCTGGATTTAGAGAAAGATGTTGAAAGTTTATTTTTCAACATCTTTCGATTAGAGTATAATAAATTTAGTTTAATCCTTTATCCAAGTGTGAGCAAACAAAGTTTGCGCCTGAAAGTATCTTCAGGACTGCGGTAAGGTGGGACAACACCAGGGCAACTCGTTGCAAAGGTGGAGCAAGCTACCAACACTCCTATCTCAGTATCTCCTATAATGCAAAACACATCTCCTTGCGGATATGTCTAATGTTATGCATTAAGGGAAGGGCCACTACCCAGACCAGTTTCGACCTTTATCTCTTCAGTGGGAGCCAGGCACAAGTGGAGATACCAGGCAGAAGCATTAGCAGGTCATCTCTTAAAGGTCAAAACTAGTCTGGGTAGTGGCCATTCCCATAACATTAGACATATCCGTAAGGAGATGTGTTTTGCATTATAGGAGATACTGAGATAGGAGTGTTGGTATCTTGCTCCACCTTTGCAACGAGTTGCCCTGGTGTTGTACCACCTTACCCCAGTCCTGAAGATACTTTCAGGTGCAAACTTTGTTTGCTCACACTTGGATAAAGGATTAAACTAAATTTATTATACTCTAACCAAGTGAAAAATAAACTTTTAAGTTAAAAATTAATTTTGTCTAAATTAAGGTCTTCAAAAGCTTGAGAACTTCTATTTAATTAGTGATTGCCAGTATGGATTTCACCAATCTAGGTCCACAAGAAATCTCCTGGTATATGTCATGCACTTGTAGACCCATTTCATGGAAGGTATAGAGAAGCCTGTGGCATTGCTCTTGACATCTCTAAGGCTTTTGATAGGATCTGACATTGAGAGCCTCTCAAAAAAGTTACCATCATTTGGACTGCCTCCTTTCTTATGTAAGTAGATTGCCAGTTTTCTCTCAGATTCAATCCCTACATGTAATGGTAGATGGTGTTCTCTCCTCAGACTTTCTTATCAATGCTAGCATCCCACAGGATACTGTTATTTCACCTACCCTCCTCCTGATTTATATAAATGACCTGCTCTCATTGACTGCAAACCCTAATCTTAGTTGCTGAAGATAGCACATTCTACTCTTCCTACTCATACAATAAGCCTTACAGTGCTCAAACATCTCAAGCTTCAAGATCATCTGTAATAAGTACTCTGAACACTGATCTCCTCAGTATCCTTGATTGGAGTGAAAGCAACCTAGTCAATTTTAATGCTTCCAAAACACAGCTTTGCTCTCAAAAAAAAAAAAAAAGATCTCGGATCTTCTCCATTTCTCTCTTCCTCTCCTCTTGGAGTCAGCTCAGGAAGAGAGATTTGGTCTTGATTGTTGAGCTGAGCATTATCAAAACCAAATCTCTCTTCCTGAGCTGACTCTTACTCCAAACCTTTCCTGGCACAACATATCACTTTTATATCATTGCATCTAAATCCTAAGAATTCTTGATGCTGTTCAGAAAAGGGACAGTCCAGTTGATTAATGATGCTTCTCTTACAGACTCTCTTCAGTCACTTTCCAATAGAAGATCAGTTTCTGCATTGTGTCTCTTCTACAGATATTTTCATGGCCACTGTTGAGCTGAACTAGCATAAATTATGCCTTTCATTTCTGACAGATTTACAGGAACTCAAGCAACAATTGCTTAACATTCCTGTACAGTCAAACTGCATACTCACCAGATCCAGTCATCTTTCATTCCTTCCACCTCAATTCTGTGGTGGAAGGAATGAAATATATAAAAACTCTACAGACCAGTTATATTTTAGTCAGTAGTCTGTGAATCCTCTCCAACTCTTCCACATCCTTTACAAAAACCTGAGTTTCTAAAGGATGTGTAATAATCTTTCTAATCAATTCCCTATCCATCGCCACCATCACGACTACTCTCAAATCCTTAGCCTTGCCAATTACAATCTTGCACTCTAGTTTTATCAGTGCAATACACAGTGACCGTGTCAAGAAAAGGCAAACAGAAGAGACTACAAATGTTCCCAGTCTAGGTCATAACTTCGCTGTTGCAAATGAAAATTCTAAAACTAAGAAAATTCTAAAACTAGAAATTTTATTGAATACAGAACGTGGTATCTACAATCTTTCAACTTCAATAGACAATAATGTTCATTCAGACATAGCAAGCATCCCAACCAAATCTAAACCACCTAAAAGTAATATATCAAAGAAAGAAATAGCTGCTAGCTGCTTTGAAAAAGTTACATAGTAATATTGTGATTACTAATATTCTTGCTACTGTTATCATGAATCAAGAGGATTATAACTTGCCTTTCAGATGGCTCACTATCTTTTTCAATTTATAGAAGACACACACACACACACACAAAGATATTTACATAAACAATCACATCACATCCTTCTCAACAGCGTGGAATTCTAACAGCACTTATGCACAGAGCCAGGCTTATTTGTTCTAATGATGCAGCCCTTTCCATAGAACTCAACTATCTTTGCCATACCTTCTTGGCCAATGGCTACAGCTCCCACAAAAGACATAAAAATACTACATGATGCCCTTTCTTCCCTCCCTACCCAAACACACAAGAACAAACACCACTATTCCAATTCCATATATCCAAGGTACATCTCAAAAGATAACCAAAGTACTAATAAAATATAACCATCAAACCACATTCAAAACACAATTTTTAAATTAGCAACTCTAATCTGCTCTCATAATGCCAAACTCCACCCTCTAGCATATCATGGAGTGTATGAAGTTTCCTGTGACTTAGTCTACTATGGCAAGACATAAAGATCTGTTAACATCTGCCATGGAGAACATAAGAAATACATTTTCAACCATTATTAGTCAAGATAAGAATGGCAGACCACACTATGGACGACCCACCACAGGATTAGATGGAAAATCAATAAGCTATATAGAAGTCCTTACAGTCAGCAATGGATATGAAGCAAGCATTCTCCTAACCTTAACAAGTATGGTTGCATTAATCTGCCAAAAATCTAGGAGTCTGTCATCTTAAGATCAACTCCAACATAACTGTAATACTTCTTTTGTACAACATTAGAGGTGCCAAATTTAGATCTTTTGTCAATTACAATTTGAATTATTTCACTTACTCATTGTCATATGTAAACTGTAATATGTTATTTTGCTCTGAGAATGCTGGTTTGAAATTCATCAAAACATAAACCAGTTAATAAACATCCTTTCATAATTTAATTTTGATTGATATAATACTATTAAAATAAATTATGAATAACATCCAACACATAAGCCTGTAAACTAAACTACTAATTTTTCTCATATGGGATAATTATATCTTTATGCTATTTTTACTGAGTTTTGTTTTTGTTTATGATTTTATCAATCAATTTTCTGTATAATGTTATTGTATAAAAATATTTTCTTAGAATTGGCAGTTCCATTTTGACCATGTTATTATTATTATTATCATTCAGGCCTTCATGGAGTCAAAAGACTCATCGTGGGAGGTCCTTCCTAAGAACATAAAATCTCTCAGGATTCATCGAGGGGGAAGTCCCCCTTAAGAAACAAAGTCTATCATACCACTCATTAAACTCATTGACCGTTCTCGCCCTCACCACTCTATCAAGCAATGCATTCCACGGCTCAACCACCCTCCATGCAAAGAAACCACTCCTCACCCTCTTGCTCACAGTTTCCTTTCGTAACTTCCAGGGATGGCCTCTTGTCATCACTCCTTCCCGCTGTTCAACCAAGTGAAAGAACTCCCCAGTGTCAACCCTGTAACCACCTCTCAACAGTTTAAAAGTTTCGATCATATCACCTCTCCTTCTTCTATCCACCAAACTCTGCAGTCCACATTCCCTCAGCCGATCCTCATAACTATCCTTGTACAGTCCTGAAACCATCTTTGTCATCCGTCTTTTGTATCCTTTCCACAGTTAATTTATCCCCTTCAAATCCTGGGGACCAAATCTGAGAACAATAGTCTAAGTGTGGTCTGATCAGAGTCTTATACAACGGAACGATAACCCATTTATCTCTGCAGGTCAGTGTCCTTCTCATATTGCAGCAATCCTCTGTGTTACCTTCACCACCTTTGCAATATGTCCCCTAAATTTCAGATTTCTATCAATCATCAACCCCAGATCTCTTGTCTCCCCTACTTCCTCCAGTATACCTCCTCCCATAGAGAGTGCAGCATCCCATCGATGTTTCCCAAACCTCAAGACCTTACATTTTGCTGCATTAAACTGACACCCCTATTCATTTGCCCATCTATCTAGCTTATTCAAATCCTCTTGCAGGGCTACCACATCTGCACTATTACTAATAATCCTTCCCAGCTTCGCATCATCCACAAACAACTGAATATCCCCTTGCAATGTCATTGATATAAAGGTTAAACAATATAGGTCCTAGTACTGAGCCCTGTGGGACCCCACTTGTAACCCCCTGCCTCCTTGAAACTGCTCCACCATACTCAACTCTCTGATACCTATCAGACAGCCAATCCTGAATCCAGCTGACCAATCTGACATCCAGACCCATGTGCTGCAACTTAAATATCAGCTTATCATGTGGCACCCTGTCTCAAATGCCTTCGCTAAATTCAAGAAAATGGCAGTATATGCCTTTCCCTCATCTAATGCTCTTGTAACTTTATCATAAAAGGCTAGCATATTGCTAAAACAAGAGCGTCCCTTCACAAATCCATGTTGACTCTCACTGATAACATTACTCTCATCTGCCCAATGCTGTATATGGTCCCTCACTACTTTCTCCAAGATCTTACTAACTACTGATAACACAAAAACTGGCCTATAATTAGACATTTCCAGTCTACTATCGCCCTTATGCAATGGCACTATCTTACCTTCCTTCCATTCTTTCTTTGGCACCTTTCCCGCAGCCAGACTTTCATTGAAAAGCCAGGTCAAAGGCACTGTCAGTTCCCTAGCACATTCTCTCAAAACTCGTGGTGAAATACCATCCAGTCCCAAAGCTTTACTGACATCCAGAGTACTCAGTATCTGAAACATACTCTCCTCCTGTACCTCTAAACCTCGAACCAGCCCTATCCCTCTAGCATTAAAACTGACTCCTCTAGGATGAAATACTCCAATAAAGTGTTCATTGAACAATTCTACTATGTCCTCTGCATCAGTCACTCTATTCCCATTTTTATCCCATAATATCATTCTTCCACAGTCATTTCTCCTCCTACTGGCCACATAGCTAAAAACTTCCTTAGGATTTTCTTTGGATCTTAGGGCCAATCTCCTCTCATATTCCAGTTTTGCTTTCCTTACCACACTAGTCACTCTTCTGGCCTGTGTCTTATATTCTTTATGCAACTTCTCTTCACCTGTCTCCTTATATCTCTTCCATAGCCTCTTTTTCGCATGCAATTCCTGTTTAATATTGTTTGTCATCCACTTTACTCCAAATTGTGTCCTCTTCTTCACTCGTGGTATACAACTTACCATTGCTGCTAAAAAATATTCTTTCACAATTTCCCACGCACTAATGATATCCCGGCCTTCCAATTCCTCCCTCCATGAAACTTTCCCAAGTTGACGTCTAAGACTATTATAATCACCTGCTTTATAATTCCACATAAGTTCCTGTTTCTTTGATACTCCTGCATGTCTATTCATTTTCCAAGTCAAAACCATATGGTCACTCTCTCCAACTGGTGGGAGAGATGTCATCTCAGTTATTATCAACTCTTCTGATGCTATAACCAAATCCAAAACTCTTGAACCTCTTGTTCCCTCTGTTACATGTTGCCTAAGACATTTGTCCCTCAAGAATTCTAGAAATTCCATTCCCCCTCTCTCCAATTTATACTACTGTAGTTAAAATCTCCCATAATAATCATTCTTCTTGCACTTGCCAAACTTAACTGTCTAAACATCTCCTGGTCCCCATCCTCTGTGCTCCTGGGTCTGTAACAACACCCCACTAAATATCCTGTTCTTGCCTACCTCTACCTTACACCATATGCTCTCAAAATCATTTGTCTCACCTCCTTCCAAAGCCTCCACTCTTAGAGGACATAGGTCATCACTTATCATAAGCAGTACCCCACCACCACTACGCTTTCCCCTCCTATCCTGAAGAAAAATGCTGTACCCAACGACTTCTATTCCTGTTATTATATCCCCTTCTGTCAACCACGTCTCAGTGATCCCAATAACTTTTGGCCAGGCTGATGCTATCTGCGCCACCAATTCCTCTCCCTTATTCCGGATACTCCTGTCATTAGTATAAAGCATATAAATGCCATTGTTTCTATACCCAGCATTATCTCTTCTAGACTCCACTGGGCTCAGTGTTATCTAAACAGTGAGCATATGCTTCCCCCCCCCTCTCCTGTTATCTCTATATTGTGTAAGCTTATACCATATGTTAAACAACAGACAATTTAATCTACGAATGGTAGAGTGTTATGATTTTCTTTAGATGCTCACGTAGATGTTTATGCTTTGGCAACCATGTGGCCAAATTAATGAAAACATGATTAATATGTCTAAGCCAAATTTTGGTTTTTAAAATAGCAGAACATGTTCATTAAAGTTTTCCATATAAGCTACTTAACTTAAAATAAATATTACTTAACTTCATGAAATATGGTGAAAACAAAGGAAATAGGCAAAGAGACAGCTGCAAAAAATTAGCTGGTTATTACTTTGTAATCATCATCAACAGCTTTCTTCAATCCACTGCTAAATGACTATTCATTTAGCAGTGGATTGAATAAATTTCACTATTATCCTTTTATCTAATCATCTGATCTTACTGCTGGGCTGCTTGGTCTTTGATGTTCAGCTTTTGTCCATTCTGTGGTTTTCTTTGTCAATCTGATGTCAGACATTCTCATCATGTTCTATTAAGAATCATTTATTATCCTATGTTATTGTTGCAATATCCATTACCATTGTTTCCTTATCCACTTATTATTCTTTTTATCGAACTGTGTTATTTTCATAACAATTCTTTCCACATTTTGCTGTTGTTTTCAGTCTCTCCAACTATTTTTTTAAGTAAGGTTCCCAATTTCACTACCATACATCATACTGGAGTGGATATTGGGTGTAAAAAACTTTATTTTTAAATACTTTGAATATTACCTAATCATTCATTCACATAACATAACAGATTAGTTTGACTAGACACTGTCAACATTATAAAGAAAGGACACAAGCACCACATCCATTTTATCCAGATGAGCAATTCATTTTGATCTTGCCTTGAAAATTCAACGCTTGATTGTGTGGAAAGGCACCTGATTTTTACATTGCACCAAGATATGGTATGGAAGAAAAAAGAAACACACAAAGAATCAAAATTTCAAATATTTGGCTTTTCAAATTCACAGGTGACAACAGTATAGCAAGAACTCAAACATACAGTGCTCCATCAATACACTGTAATTAGAAAGCAGGCTGCACTCCCACTTCCCCTTCTGGATGAATCTCACTCCAAATTCACTCCTTTCTCAGTAGCATCTATGTGATTATGAGGACCACTAACAATAAAATTCTAGCTATACTTGGAACCCTATCAGTTCATCATTAATACTATAGTAGAATACCACAGTGATGTGAGTTTTAGTTGAGCTTAACTGTTAGGTTACAGGATATTGTCAAGCTTTACAAATTAACAATATAAATAATATGCATAATCCATGTCACAACTGTCTATAAATTATAAAACAGGGCCTACAGACATTCCATTAATTACTTTTTGATGGCTTAATCGTCCCCCTCCTCAATCCCATTAAGTGCCAGGCTTATTCTAAGTTATGTAAGTTTAGTCATAGTGTAGCTTATAACAGTGCCATTATTATTATTGCTATTACATAACACTTCCAGGGAGTCCAAAGACTCATCGAGGGAGGGCACCTACCATCATCTACACCAGTGTTTCTCAAACTTTTTTCGACTACGGAACACTTCACAAACCCTGAAATTTTGACAGAACACCTTGGTTATTTTGTAATGTATAAATTAATAATTAATTGGTAATTTAGCTGATTTTTTATTATTAATCAATAATTATTATTGATTAATAATTAATTAATCAATTAAACCATCGTTAAATTAATTTGTGCTGACAAATTAATTTAAAAATGACAAATTCCAGAACTTCTCGTGGAACACCTATTCACCTTCTGTGGAACACCGGTTAAGAACCACTGATCTACACCAATGCTACCTACCGCCGACCACAACACTATTATTTTCACAGACAATCACAAACATCCATGCCCACACCAGGATTCGAACCTGTGGCCTTTTGGCCTGAGAGCGGATATGCTAACCACTCAGCCAACCAGATGGATTAGCTTCCTTGATATGAGGTAATGAGCTTCTGATTTTGATCTTAATATAAGGTTGATGAAATTGTCACAGTAGTAATTTTAATATTGGTTATTTTTACTTCAAATATTAGTTATGTTGATGAATCACAAATCTGTTATTATAAACAAAAACTCTCCTCTAAACATGCATGAGTTGCTGTCATGTGATTGTTTAAACTTAATATTATAATTGACTGCACTTATAATTACTTTTATCAACTTTTGTAATCATAATGCTACTAACTATTAAATAACAAAATATTCAATATCCAGAAAAAAAAAAGTCATTCAAGCATTTAAAAAATTTGGTTATTAAGGTCGGTAGCCCTGTTTTACTAGAAATACTTTAACTTCTTTAGTATCATTCAATATTAAATTAAAAATGCCAAGAAATTATATTCTTGTTTAATTCTTTACTCAAGCATAAGCAAAAATGAAATTTCTACATCATTCTTTCAGAGTAGTCAGCAACATTTTGAGGCATTGATTATGAGCAATAATCATAAAGTCATAAACAATCGTGAACAAACTAAAATATTTTCATTTTATGACTTATCAGTAATATAATTCTAATTGTAATATCAAAATAAAATAGACTCAAGATTTGTAGGTTTTGTTGATAGGTAGAAAAAAAAGGGATATGATAGAAAGGAAACATAAATTCTTCTATCATATTCCTTTTTTTTTCATCTACCTATCAAAAAGCCTTTGCATCTTACAAATGATCAATCTGTTTTTAGAGAAAACATTATGAAGACCATTTGCAATCTATGTGTTAAGGCTTAAGTGCTAGGAAGACATTAAAGATTTAATCAAATATTTACAGCACTAAGAAAGGATTAAAAACTGATTTTTAATGCTTCCAATATTTCATCACAGTCGCTGAGACATTTTCAGGGATTACAAATAACTCTTGTAACTAACACACACACACACAAAGACAACACAATACTAAATGAAACACATGGGTAACTCTAAAGTCCCATCTAAGTGTGCGTGTCCTCTATGGGCAATTTGTAGCTAGCCTAGAATGTAAAGTGGGGCTTCTGACAATTATTGTTTCCCAAATTTTGGGGAGTTTTATGCATCCATATTTATTTAAATTTGGTTAATTTCTGAGTGCTGCTGCATATTCTGAAAACAGCCTTTCTTTGTTAAAATTTACTATGGTGCAGCATGGTGGTTTTCTTACAAGAGATCTGTGGGTTATATCCAATACATGGTCTGCAAGGCAATATTGACCAAAGTTGTAATTGCTGATTTATGATTTGTGTGTTATTCTAAATGGACGGTTGTTGATCTACCTGTCTGTCCATGTTAACCAACTTGCAGGAATAGGGCAGGTTATATACTCTACACCAGGGGTCTTCAACTCTTCAGACGGTGTGGGCTGCTTTAAAAATTTCAGTGAAGCCTGTGGGCCACTAAGCTATACTGCGGTATTTAGAATTGTAAAATGCTTCCAGATTCACAAGGAATGCTGTGCATTTGATACTTTACATAAAATCCTATAAAAATAAACAAACTCAGCTTTAAGAGTGTAGGTAGGAGTCAGGTTCATGATAAGTAAATACAATCAATACTTGAAAGAAGATAATTTAATGAAGAAAACGTTCATTTTTACAATGTCAATGGGAAACTTGGCAATGCTTTTCCTTGACCAGCTTGTTTGGTCAAGGAAAACATTCGGTCATTGAAACAATAAACATGTTTTACTATGTAAGCCTAAGTTTTGCTTGAGCATGAGACTAATTTATCACTCATAAAAGTTTGAACCTATGCATAAGGGGAAGGTATAGAATAATTAGAAAGGATAGGGCCATGACTGCAAACTGAGATCTCTACAGAGCTATATATACGAATTTAGGTAGCTGTTAGAACTCTAGGAAAGTTTCTCTGAGCAAGAATTCTTCTGTCCTAGGACTCTGACTGGCGCAGCTGGAACAAACAAATTTATCAGAGTTCGAAAAGGAGACGGCCCCAGAGAGATAGGCTGGAGATCTCATTCTTAGTTGGCACAAGAGGGGGATGACAGTAACATAGATTTAAAGAAAAACCACGACATAAAAATGGCGCAGTTGGCAGGATGTGTTTGTTCTATTAATTGAGAATATTGGATCAATCACAGTGAGTTGGTCTTGGTCTCATGCACAGCAATCAGGAGATTTTAGAAAAGAAATTTGAAAATTTACCTTTGTACATCAGTGTGAGCTGAAGGACAAGTAGACATCTTCCGTCGAGCTCTGAGCTAAACGACTCGGAATTCTTTAGGACTATAAACCCGCAGCAGATTTTTCCTCAGTTTTTCGGAGAGGACACTGATGACGTGAGAACATTTTTTGAATATATAGAAGAGCTTAGAAAGAATGGGCGATGGAGTGACTTCCAGCTACTTATTTTGCTTTGCAGTAAGCTAGTTTGAAGAGCAAAAAGTTTCTTTTACTCCTCGCCAATCCTGAAAGAAACTTTGAATTACCAAAGGTTTAAGGAAATCCTCATTTCCCAATTTTCAAAGGCGAAAAATGTAGGACCTAACGTATGGAAGCTTCAAAGAATGGTGCAAAAAAGAAAAAGAGAGCATGTCCGACTTTCATAACAGGCTGCTCACTCTTGCAAGTACCATGAGTGTGTCTGATGAGGAAAAGCATCATTTACATTGCACTGTATTTCAGCACTTCAGAATAGGTTTAAGGCAGGAACTGAGAGAGAGACAGCTTTTGGGAATGGCACAACCAGCTTAGAAAGCTGTTACGAAGCAGTGAAGGAAAGAGAGCAGCTGCTTGGGGATATTTGTCTCGCAGCCACTGTTGGACCAGTTAATGTAATTAGGGAGGGTAGAGAACAATGATAAGGATCCCAATCCAGGGAAGGAGGGCTTAGAAAGAAAAGAGAAACAGAAGGTGCAGAGAGGAATTGAAGGGAACAAGACCGAATTAGTATGTAGTGTTGCTGCCAGTGCTTGTGATTTTAGCGAGGTTCGCTCCTTAGTCAGACAAGAAATAGAGAAGTTGCATCAGCCGGTCATGGAGTGTCTTGACACGGTTCTCAGTCAATTGACGTCAGACTCTCTGAAGGATCAGGAGAATTTCTCCCTTCACGAAGATAGGATAACTAATATTGTTCATAGAGAGGGTGAAAAGTTGCAACAACCGATGTTAGATAAAATGGACTTCATGATGCAGAAGTTGACAGAACTGACTACCAAGTGCAATATGAACTTTCCTGTCCTCGGATGGAGAAATTAAGAGGGGGGGGGGGTTATCGTTGAGAAATTCCTAGGTGCTACAGTTGCAACAAGTTGGGGCATCTTGCCCATGACTGTTTTGTTACACCAGGAAACTCAAGAGGAAGATATCAATCAGAAACAAAGTCACATATTTGTGCTAGGCAGTTTGACGAAAGGGGACAACAGAGTCAGGGCCAATTCCCTGGAATGACTGTAAATGGAAGAATTTGTGGGAAGGGTTTCAGGGTACTTATTGACACTGGTTCCCAAGTCTCCATCATCTCAGAGCAATATTTCAGGGAACTGGAGCCCTATGTAAAGGGAAGAATCAAGCGCCTAAGAAAACCTATCGGACTTTTAGGGATATCCCCTTCCACCACTCACGCTACAAAGTCGGTAAGACTGAGAGTGGGACTGCCCGATTTTGGCTTATATGTGTGGCATAACTTCATAGTCTTACCCAGAAACTCTCTCCCTCATCTAAGGTTGATTCTAGGGAAGGATTTTTTAAGAAAGTATGGATTCTCATGCAACTATTCGAGAAAGGAGGTTTGTTTCCTTGAAGAGAGGAGATTTACTGTAGAAGATCAAAAATCACAAGCTCAGGATAAAGGAAGCATCCCTCTGAACAACGTCTCAGTGCACGAATGATGAAAGAACTGACTAAAGATGGCTAGCACTCAATCGGGATTAGATGAAACTTCCTTATTAAAGGAAGGAGAAAATCCAGATGCTAGCAACACTGATGAAATTAAGGTGCCAGAGGGTAATGAAATCACAAGCGAGGAACAAAATACCGCCTACAAAGGGACAATAGAAATTCACCACATCAGCATAAAAGATAGGACTAAGAGACTCTACAGCAGAATATGTCTGCTGTAGAGTCTCAAGTGACAAGTATATGTCTCGTGGGAAAGTTTCTCTGAGCAAGAATTCTGTCCTAGGACTGAATGGCGCAGCTGGAACAAACAAATTTGTCAGAGTTTGAAAAGGAGATGGCCCCAGAGAGATAGACTGGAGATCTCATTCTTAGTTGACACAAGAGGGGATAACAGTAACATAGATTTAAAGAAAAACTACAATATAACACCACCAAATATGTCTCACACTAATGAAAAAAGTCTGGCAATATAAAACCACAATAGGCTATGGCTGATGCGATGAACCTGCATGCACTTATACACGATATCACACTGTTCACGACTGACTGACTGGCTGTGGATGAGATCCTCTTGTATTTATATAAAAATAATGAAGTATCAAGAACCTTCGAGAAATATCTGGAAGGCACTAGACAGCGCACTCGAATGAACTATTGCTTCAGCCATCTACCTGCGACGTTAGTACTAGTACTTAAGTACTGCTTAGTGCTGATAGATGGCTGAAGAAGCATGCTATTTAATATTTATTTTTATAGGATTTTATGTAAAGTATCAAATGCACAGCGTTCCTCGTGAATCTGGAAAGCATCTTACAATTCTAAATCCCGCAGTATAGCTTAGTGGCCAGCGGGCTTCATTGAAATTATTTTTTATTTAATTGCATTTTAATGTTAAGTAGTTAATTTTTCAAAATGGCCAGTGGGCCACCTGTGGCCCACAGGCCATGTGTTGAAGACCCCTGCTGTAGACACTGAGAGAGGAGGGAGCTGATCTTGGTAGAATGGATAAGCTTTTGATATGTTTAAACCTAATTGTAAACTCATTGTTTCCAGTGAGCTTAAAAGCTGTGTAGTGGTTGTACTTTTTTTAAAGATTTGGCTATTTTTTCTGATGTGCTACAGACATAGGGGATGGTGATGGCATTTCTGAAATCCTGCTGAAGCAATGGCCAAGGAATGGGAGGAGGGGATTGATTTTTTTTTTTTTTTAAATTCTGTAATCACTGTAGTGATTGGGAAGGAAGGTGTTGTGTATGTGGTTGAGTTCAGTTGAAAGAATGGTTCCACTGGAACCAAGATTATAGACTCTATTGGGTAGAATTTTCATAATGCTATATTGTTGAGAGTGGGTGGCGAGAACGTTTGTGAAAGTAACTGCCTGTGTGAGTGGGTTTTCTATATACAGTGAAGGAAAGGTTACCATTAGGAAGGCATGTAACTAAGGTGTCTAGGAAGGGTAGACTATTGCTATTTTCCTTTTCCATCGTAAGCTGGCTAACTGTCTTATCCCCCCCCCCCAAATGGGTATACTACATCCTGTATAAAAAACTGGAGACTGCAATCAAGCTTAATAAAAATAGAATTGTCTTGCTTTCTTCTCTGTCATAAACAGGCCCACAAGAAACACAAAACTGGGATGAATGGTCAAATCCAAACCTTAAATGTCTAGAGGTCACACTGGACAGGACCCTGACATTCCATCAACATCTTAAAACACTTGCTGCTAAACTGGCATCATGCAACAACATCATTCAAAAGTGTGTTGGCACTGTCCAGAGCCTCAATTAAGGTGCTCTGGACTGCAGCTATCAGTTTGTTTTACCCCCCCCCCCCACTTTCAATATTGTGCACCTGTGTTGCTGAACACACACACACACCTTAGGTTAATGTCCAACTCAACACCAGCATGAGAATTGATGAGAACAATTAAACCAACCCAATATGCTGGCTCCAAGTTTTGAGCCACCACAGTTACATAGGAAGAAATTACTTCAAAGAGAATATTCAAAACGAGGATACAGTCCAAAACAAGTATTTAGCCAAAATAGCCAAACAAACAAGTATTTAGGCTTATGTGCTGGTTTATATTCATGTTACACTTTAATGGAACAATTACAGCATAAAAAGATTCAATTAAACACCAAGTTTAATTGTTTCAATATTTTGTCGGTCATGGAGACATCTTCAGGAATACAATCTTAAAACTGTAAAAACACACTAGAAACAATAAGTGGAAGAAATGAGATTAGAATAAATGAAGACTTAAGTCCTATGAGGGGGGTCTCCCTCTATGGGTGCTGTTGGCTAGTCTTAGATGTTAGGAGGGAAGCCTAGGAATTAAAGTTTCCCAAACTTTGAGAAGTTTAACACAGCAATATTTATTAACATTAGGCTAGTTTTTTAAGTCTGCTACTGATTCTAAAAAAGAGTATTTCAGGTTTATATTTGCTGCGATGGAGAACTGTAGTTTTTTTCATCTGATTCTATGCAAGGTATCCAAAGACATGGTTTGCTGACCTGCCTGAACATAGTTGTGGAAATGGATATATATATATATATATTTTTTTTTTTTTTTGTCTGTGTGTATGTGCGTATTTTTCTAAGCAGATTTTAGTAGATCTACCAGTTTGACAATAATATGATAAAAAGCAAGAACAAAGAACCTTGTACACACCTAGAACAGAGAACTGTAGTTTTTTCCATCTGATTCTATGCAAGGTATCCAAAGACATGGTTTGCTGAACTGCCTGAACATAGTTGTGGAAATCGATATATATATATATATTTTTTTTTTTTTTTTTTTTTGTCTGTGTGTATGTGTGTATTTTTCTAGGCAGATTTTAGTAGATCTACCAGTTTGACAATAATATGATAAAAAGCAAGAACAAAGAACCTTGTACACACCTAGAACTGAGAGGGAAGGAAGTTGATTCTTAGGAAAACAGAGAAGGGAAGCCAGCTTCAAATGAGGTTTGAAATAGTGAAAATATTATATTCTTTAAAGTTCTGGCTATTTTCCTGAAGTGCTAAATAGAAGGTTTGAGACTGGTAGTAACAAGAGCATGTTTTTCAAAATGCTCCTAATAGAAATTGGCCAGGGGGAGGGGAAGCCCATGGAAGTGCTTTCTATCTGTTTATATAAGGTGCCCTTCCAAGAGATGTAACCAGTATGGATAGCAAAATTAAAAAGATCAATAATGCGAGAAACCGTTCTTCAATAAATTTAGAGAAAGGGGAATATTAGTGAATAAGGAAGTGACATTCAATGTCACCATGATATCATTATTGTTTAAAACTAAATTCTGGATTAAAAATTTAAAACGAGCGGAATTTTTTATATAAGAAGTGTGGCCAGTAAGTGGAATTATAGATTTGCTGTTTGACTAATTTAAAGGAGAAGAGTCAGTAGCATTTACTATGGGATGGAGAGGGTAATTAGGTTTATGGATTTTTGGCAATCTATATATCCGAGGGGGGGGGGGGAAGCCAAAAGGTTTTTTTAACTTTAGGAGGTCATTCATTCATTCAGATGTGACACACTATTTTTCTGAGACTTGATAGGATCATAATCTACTAGTTTATAAGTGGTTCGGTCTCTGCACAGAACATTCATTTTCCCCATTATGATCACTGGAACTGAGGACAATGGTGCATCACCATTGTCAACTCTAGTAATAATTATGTGATTGTCTTTGTGGGGTTTACATAGTGCATAGAGTGGCTATTGAATAGATTTCTTTTTGGCAGTGACATCGGTGATGTTGTTGGCAACATTAAGAGGTAAGTTGTGCACTTGCTATATATGCCACATGATTTCTAAACTAGGAACTTGCAAAGATGTTACTACAAAGTTATTACCAAGGCTAAGCACACTAAGAGCTGTTTCATTTAGTGTTTCTGACGACAGGTTAATAACAACTTGTAGTGGCTGATTTTGCAGCTGAAGAGAACTACAAAGATTATTAAATTTTTTAATGTTTATCTCAAATATCTCAAGGCTTTAGCTTAAGGCTTATGCACTGGCTGACAAAAAATAAGAAAATCAACTACTACCAAACTGCCTACAGAACCCGTCATTCGACAACAGATCAATTAATCCATTTCTGCAAAACAATAATAGACTCGTTTCAGGAAAAACCAACAAAAAAAGAACAACTGCAATATTCCTTGATATGACTGCTGCTTTTGATCATGTTTGGATCAAAAAATTAATACAAACAGTACATGATACTGGAATTAGAGGAAACGCTTTAATCTGGATTGCTGATTTCATTAGAGGAAGAAAGATCAAAGTTAGAATCAATGCAACAATATCAAAAGAGCAGAGAACCTGGGCTGGTGTTCCCCAGGGCTCAGTACTCAGTCCCTTACTATTCCTTCTATATGTCAATAACATTCATCCCTACCTTACAGAAGACACAAAAGTAAATTGCTATGCAGATGATATAGCCATCTGGCACACTAGTGCTAAAATCAAAGAATCAGAGGAGATTCTAAACAAATCCATGAGAGGATTAGAAAAATGGTCAGATGAACTTAAACTCAAAATCAACCCAGACAAAACAAAACTAAGCACCTTTAGTACAGACAGGAAAAATAGACATTCTTACAATCCCAAAGTCATGATCAAAATACCTTGGTATTATGTTTCATCAGGAATTACGTTTTGCACAACACATCTCTAACACTTCCAACAGAGCTCTAAAAAAAATTAAATATACTGAAAAGGATTTGTGGAACAAATTGGGGCGCAAAGCCAAAAATCCTCAAAACTACTTACACTACACTAATAAGGCCAATAATGGAATATGCAGCACCTATCTGGTCACCTTCGGCCTCATCGGTAAAGGAAAAATTTAGACAAAATACAAGCAAAAGCATCCAAGATTATCATTGGTGCAGTCTCATCCACCAAGAACATCAGAGCCCAACAGGAATGTGGGCTTGACCTGCTGGAGGGCAGATGAAAATTTGCCACCATAAAATTCATAAATAATTTCAGAAGCTACCAAAGCGATCATATCTCCCTAAAAACTTATTAACATTGGAATCAAAAATGCAGACTTCACAGATCATCAACTTTACAATATGATGAGACTATCAGGAAAGAAATAGGTCTGATCAGCTAAATGCCCACATAAACAAAGAACCTCTATTTTCCAGTCCTTTACCTTCAAATACCTCCATAAATCTAAACCTTACCAAACTGTGTACAAAAAAAGAACCAAAAGAAATGCTCAAAGAAAAAGGCCTAAACACTATCAAGCTTCTTTCATCCTCCAAACAGGTTATTTGTTATACCGATGGATTGTCAGACACCAATATGATTAATGGAGGCGCTAGTGTTCTCCTTCTACTCCCAAAAGGTGAAAAACTTTTGATAAAAGTTGGATCTGGGAGAATCGTTTCCAATTTTACCAGCGAACTCTATGCAACAAATAAAGCACTTGAAGCCTACTTAAAACTATCATCATCTCAACAATCTGAAGGAATTATAATTTACAGTGACTCAAGATGGAGGCAATCAAAAATGGAAATACCAAGCTCACACAAGACATCCATAAACTCTTAAATCAACTAAAGTGTTTAGGAAAAAGTTGCATTTCACAATGGATTCCTGCTCATGTAGGCATTGATTACAATGAAGCAGCTGATAAATTAGCAAAAGAGGCCAGAGAACTCAACCAAGAAACTCACATAACCCTTGCTGATGCCAATGCACTAGCAAAAGCTAAACTAATTCCACTGAAATCAGTGATACAACATCAAATTCCCGAAATCAGTGCTGACAGAAAGACCTCCACCATGATAGCAAGACTACGAACAGGATATTATAAAGGAATGAAGATCAATACAGATGATACGAGAACATATAGAAACTGCAATAACTGCCCCAATACTGTACTGACACCCACTCACATCTTTACCTGTCCAGCAATTACAGCAGCCTTGCAAGAAATAGATCCTAATCCTGAACAACAGCTCTATACAAATAAAATCATCGACATAGCCAAAGCAGTACAAGGCACAGACGGAAACATCTAAGACTCTTCAAAGGACAAGACAACAACATTTATCTTTTATCTTCTAAAATTCTTTACAGACAGATTTCTCAGAAATATCAAAGAGAACACTCCATAGTTCAGAGTTAAAGAGAGAAGAGAGTCCAATTTGAAGAGAGCTAATACCTGTATTAATAGTAGTGATTTATTCATGAATCGAAGGAAAGATGGATGTCTGTAGATGTTCTCTATATTGAGCATTATGAAAAACATGCTCTTTATGCTGCCAGTCTCGAACCTTCTATTTGGTTAAAATATATTGATGATATGTTCTGTTTGGCAACATTAGACTTTCCTTCTCCACCTCAACAGTTAGCACCCAGAATCCAGTTCACTATTGAAAAAGAAAAAAACAACAGCTTACCTTTTTTAGATACCCTAGTCACACATCTGCCCAATGGTATCCTTTCTTTCTCAGAAAGGATATCTACCTGTGGGTAGGAAAGTTTATGTATACATACATAAACTTTTCCACCATCCCCCCTTCTCAATAATATGGGGATCAAAATCCTTGTCAACAGAGCCTCCAACCTCTGCTCCACCCAAACTTCCCTTACAGTAAAACTTGTCTTTATTCACCAAACCTTCCTACCCGATGGTTACAATGCCACAAATATCTACAAATAATTGGTCCCTTACATCACCTCACATCTCTCTCTCTCTCTCAACATAATGACTATAGTAATCTAATTACTAGCCAGAACTTAAAAGATATATAATCTCTGCAAATAGAGGGCATCCCTCATAAGACTTTAGTCTTCATTTATGCTAATTGCATTTCTTCCACTTATTGTTTCTTGTGTGTTATTACAATTTTAACATTGTAGCACACTGTGTATTTCTGAAGATGTCTCTGTAATTGACAAAGTATGGAAAATATTAATCATGTTGTTTAATTAATTCTCTTTGTGCTGTATTTATTCCATTAAAGTGTAACAAGAATATTCAAAAATCATGAACAATCCACAACTCCTGATCCACGCTGATCTGGAAGTGGTAGGATGTGGCAGACAAAGATCTCATCCTCCTTCTTGAAAGCTACAGAATATCTGATTGACAAAAGATTTAACATCTCCAACTCTTGGAAAGAAGAATGGAATAACATGGAAACCTTGTTTAACAAAGAAATTGCAAAGGATCCAATTAGCCAATCATTTGGCTTCAATCACCCTGATTTCTTATGGTGAATACTCAACTGTCTTCAAACCAGAGATAAGGTAGGAGCATGGCATGTTTGCAGTCTTGAGGCATCATTCCAACTGTAGCTTGTGACTGCGCTCCACCAGTTCACACAACGCACATCACATATGAATGTAGTTTATGAGTCTTCTTTAGTAGCCCATTAAACCTAGTGAGCATATCGACAAAGGCAGCTGAGTGTCTGATGAATTTGGACATAAATTTATGATTCAAACGATGACTCACATGTGACCATGTGTAATGGCTTATTCTTATACCTTAAATATTTTGTTCCTTATGATTGCTTTTAATTTTAATTGTACCTGCTCTGTATCCATATAATAAATAACTTCTCCAACACTTTCACCACCACCACCCCATAGATAATGGATTAGTCTATAATTTTCTACTCTTGTCTAGGAGCCTCATTTAAAGAGGTTTAAATAGCTCAGAGAGAGTAGCTGTTAATTTCCTGGGGCATACTTATAATATGTAGACTGATATTCTATTTAATCCCATGGGAGTATTTGCATTTTGGGATGTCCTAAGCATCTCCAATTCATGTACCACATAAGTCAATGTCACATCTGGTACTGCAATATCTACTGGATGGTATACCCTTCCAAAATGATCACTAAATACCTCAACTATTTTAACTGTTTATGTTGCCTCGCTACTATCAGCACTTGTTCAAGTTATCCTTCCATAACTGTTCTTTCTTTTACTCACCATATAGTATAAAACTTTGGTGAAATTTTCTTTGGCTTGCTTGGCTAGCTTCATCTTATAATCCCTGCTATTCTGCTTGTATCTTGTACTGATCATGAGCATTCTGATCACCTTTCTTTGTATATATACTCCAGAAATGACTTAATTTTCTGTAACTCCCACTTAATGATGACTCTCTCCCATCTAAAGCCAATCTAATTAATCTTCCCAACTGTAGGTATACAGTCTTAATGCTTTCTTTAAATACTCCTTGACCATCTAACCATGCTGCTAATATCTTTCCCCTACAGATTCTTATACCATGGCAATATGCCAAGATAACTCCTCAGTTACTTATAATAATGTGCTTTGTTATTTCACATTTACTGCTTAGCTGAAAATTCCCCACTTCAGGTTAAGTCTGCATGATCAACTTTTCCAATCAGAATTTCTCTGATGCTATCACCAAACGAAGTACTACTCTTGAACCGTGAGTCCTCTGTATTACATGTGCTGATTCAGGTAATAATCTCTTAACAACTGTACAAATTCCATTTCCTTCCTTTCTTCCCTCTTCTCCTACCACATACTTCTTCCATGCATCCTCTAGCCCAGTGCTTGCCAAACTTATGGATGCCAAGGTCCAATTTGGAAAGATTAAAATATTTCACGGCTCCCATTGGAAAAAAAAAAACGTAATATAGACATATATTATTATAATATTTATTGTATTTATATTCAATACACTATTCTTGTTGAGAGGCTTATACGCTGGTTATACATGATAACTAATAATTAAGGAATTGACAGCGTACACTAGAAATATAAATTAAATAAACTTTAATATATACTTTCCGATATTTCTTTTGCCAAAATATCGGAAAGTATATATTAAAGTTTATTTAATTTATATTTCTAGTGTACGCTGTCAATTCCTTAATTATTAGTTATCATATATTCAATACTTTGGGTTGTAATCTTTTTTGTGTTTCTTATCAATACCTTTGAAATGAAATTTATATGAATAAGCATATATTTACTAATATTCATTAATCGCCAAAATACACAAGAAACAAAATTTGTGAACCAACACCAATGTGATTTTTTCCATTAAAATATAAAAAAGAACAAAAAAAAAAAAATAAAATAAAAATTAAATATGTTTCTTTTAAGATTAAAAAAAAATCTACTTAAGTCTTAAAACATTTTAAATTTGTTTTCATTATTTCACGCCCCCTCAACAAAACTTATGCCCCCAAGGGGACTGCGGCCCACAGTTTGGGAAGCGCTGCTCTACCCTATAGTAACAACCAACTATACATTTCACTCTACTGACCTCTAGATCATAGCAGATAGCCTCAAATGCACTGCCCTTTGCATTCCTGTTTTCCTACTGAACTCCTACTTTTTTTTTAGTTTCAGTTCTTCTGTTATCATTACCAAATTCCTTCTCCCATTATGATTCCTCTGTTCCCTCTGAAAATACTACATACATCCATTTCATTCTATCCCTAAGACTATATCATCCTCTATCAACCAAGTCTCACTAATGCTCATAACATTTGGCCAAGTGGACCAACTGATGCCCCCCCCCCCCCCATTCCTAATGATGATTCTGACACCAATCACATCAGCCATTTTCTGTCCACTGCTGGATGAAGGCCTCCCTCAAAGTCCTCGATTCAATTCTATCTGGAGCTTTTCTCTGCCACTGAATTCCAGCCAACTCATTAATCTCATACTTCCACCATCTTTGGTCTTCCTATAGCTGTCTTTCTATTGCTGAGATACCATTCAGAAATCAACTTTATCCATTTTTAAGTGTTAATTCTTGTAATATGACTTGCTAATTGTCATTCTGACACTAGTATATATATATATATATATATAAATTGTACTATCCCTTTGTGCACAACCTTCTTTATATTTGTGTTGACTATTCCTCTCAATTTCAAAACCTGAGGAGTGACATTATTTGATTATCCTGCCATTCACCATTCTCCAGGATGCTTATGAGGGTTGTTTGAAAAGTTTGGTAAATTTCCAATAGACGGCGACACAATTCTTTCATTCATACTAGTGTCGGTATGCATCATCTTTTTCTTGATTTTAGCCATGTGCGACATGTCATTTTAAATGTTTGGCAAACATTTAAAATGACAGTGTTCGCATTTTTCATAAAAATGGAGAAAAACGAGTTTTGTGCAATGATAAAAGACTTTTATTTGAAGAAGTGGACAGCCACGCAGATCAAAGCTGAGTTAGATGCAGTTCATGGGGACTTTGTACCAGCATCAAACACTATTTTTTTGGATAAATGAGTTTAAACATGGTCGTATGTCCACTGAAGATGAAGCATGCTCTGGATGCCTGACTGAGGTCACAACGAAGGAAATTATTGACAAAATCCATAAAATCATCATAGAAGGCTGTGAAAGTGCGTGAGATTACTGAGATTGTAGGCGGTGTATAATATCCTGCACAAAAAATTGCACATAAAAAGCTGTGTGCGCGATGGGTCAAAAGTCAACATTGATTATTAACTGTTGATCAAAAACGCATGCAAAAAAGACATTTCAATGCAGTTTGGCGATGTTTAATCGCAATTCGTAAGTTTTTTGTGTCAATTCATCACTGTAGACGAAACTTGGATCCACCACATCCTCGTGGTAGATCCAAGTTCCTGAGTCCAAGCAGCAATCAAAACAGTGGACAATGCCTGGTGAAAGAACACCGAAGAAAGCGAAGACTGTTTTGTCAGCTGGGGAGGTGATGGCCACTGTTTTTTTTTGGGATTCCCAAGGAATTATCATGATAGACTATTTGGAAAAGGGTAGGGTAATAACAGGAATCTATTATGCGTCATTATTGGACCATTTTAAAAGAAGAACTGAAGAAAAAACGGTCAAGATTGGCGCACAAAAAGGTGCTCTTTCATCAAGACAATGCATTGTCCCACACATCGGCCATCATAATGGCAAAATTGCATGTACTGAGGTTTGAATTGGTTCCACATCCACTGTATTCCCCGAACTTGGCCCTGTGTGACTTCTTGTTCCCAAACTTAAAAATTTGGCTCGGTGGGAAAAAATTTCTTAAAATGAGGATGTCATCAAGGCTGTCAATGACTATTTTGCACAATTTGACAAATCCTACTTTTTAGATGGGATGAAAAAATTGAAAATTCGCTGGACCAAATGTGTAGCCCTTGATGGAGACAATGTTGAGAAATAAAGGTGATTTTTTCCAAAAAAATGTGTTTAACTTATTATTTTACCAACCTTTTCAAACAACCCTCATACATGCAAACATCCTTGAGACTGGTGAATGCACATGACAGTATTACCCCCAAAAATTCCAGTTTTCTTGACTCAGCACTTTCAAACTCTCACTGAAGACTTTCTCAAGACACTTCCAAATCCATTTAAATGCAAAACCAATAAATTTATATAAAATCATTTTGTCTATTGAATTCACTCCACAGATTCAAAACTCCACATCATTTCTTCTAATTTGCAATCACCATCTTTCTTCTCAGCTTACTGCTATCATACCCCATTAATGACACAAGCAATCTTTAATCTTTATCCTCTCACTCTAATTATACACTTGTACCAGTAATGCAGGCAAAGCATTCATATCTTTTTGCATACAACAACTACAGTAGCATGCCAAATCATTTGTACCTGCCAAAATAATCACCTCTTTCACTTTGCTTCTCTGCATCCTGACAGCCTTAATCTCTGCCCCAGAGAAACAGGATTTTATCACACTCTTCTTAATCACTCCATTTAGCATGGAGTCTTCCATACAATACTCTCTCTCTCTCTCCCCCTCTCGTTTGCACTTTCATACTCTGCTTCTCTTTGGTTGCACCTATCTCTTTTACTTCCCTGTTCAGAATTTCTCCAACTGCACTATTTCACAATTTATCTTGTGAAGGACTCCACATAAACATGATATCTATCTCACTGTCATTACTATCCATGATATCACTCACACTGTGTTGGGTCCCCTGTTACTTCCACTTTTCTTTCAATAACAACAACAAGAACCTTGTTGACATTCTTATGCTTATTTTCATAAGTTAAACCACCCTAATCTTAATAAATATGGTTGTGTTAAACTTCCCAAGATTTGGGAAATTTTAATTCGTAGACCTCCTGTACAACAGCTAAGGCTAGCCAACAGCACCCATAGAGAGTTCCCCATCACAGGACTTTAGGCTTTTAGTCTAATTTTTTTTTCAATTGTTTTGAGTGCTTTTTTGTGTGTGTGCTTTTACAATTTTAAGATTGTATCCCTGACAATGTCTCTCTGTGTGTGTGCGTGAGAGAGAGAGACGAATATAAGATCCAATAAACTTGTATTTTAGTGTTGCTCTGTGCTGTTCATTTCATTAAATTGAGTTTAAACTAGCACATAAGCCTTAATACTATCCTGTTTAATCTGTTAATTTTAGATATATTCACACCTTTGTCATTCAACTCTCTACTGTCATATTTCTTTATCTCCCCATACTTCTGGCACTTGCTTTCAAAACACACCTTACACACATGCACTCTCCCTCAAAATGAATACATATCTAAATTAACATTAATAAATTAATAAAATTATTATTAATAACCCTTCCCAATAAGTACACAAGCAATTATTACATAATCAACTCCAGCTCTTACAAAAAAACAAGCAAACATACATAAAAACAGTAAGCCTCTAAAAATAAATCCAATATCACCAATTATTTTCAAAATATGGCTTATCTTTTAGCTCTGAATATCATTGCTGTTACAGAATTAGTTTACATTATTATAAACTATCAGAACATAGAGGTTCCTCCATATTTGCTTTGCAATACTGTATGTCAAGAAATAATGCATGTACCTGTGGGGTCTCCATCATATATAGTAGCCATTTCTTTTCTCCACTATATGTTTCTATTTGAGTTGGCCATGATATATTTAATTCAAGTTCATTTACTTTCCAAGGTCCATAATTATTAATCTAGAAACAAAACCAAATGGATTATTATCATGCTAACATATCATTTCATTATACTGTACATAATAAGATAAAAGAGCAAGCAATGGTAATTAAAAAAAAAATCAAAGGAATGGAAACAATCAAGGAATAAAAGCATAAATTGCAAATATATGGATAGGCTAGAGATGATATAAATAAAACAAACCAAAGAAAAATATGTAAATCTATAAATAAATTATAAATTAAAGATGCCAAGAAGTTATATTCTTGTTTTAATCTTAATTTTTTTATCCAAGTGTAAGCAAACAAAAAGTTTACACATTAAGTATCTTCATTACCAGACTATTTGTATATAGAGGCTAATGACTTCACATCAATTGCTTTAGCATCCCAAACTGCAAAGCACACATCCTTTCAGGTTTGCATATTATGAGAAGAGCCACTACCCAGAAATATATAAATTAAAGATGCCAAGAAATTATATTCTAAGTTTAATCTTAATTCTTTATCCAAGTGTAAGCAAACAGAAAGCTTGCACATTAAGTATCTTCACAACCAGGCTATGAGAGCCATACCCAGAAATATAAAATGTTAAGACCTATTCTTACTGATAAGGATTAAAGCTTGATTTATTTTAAGTGCAGAAAGCATAAAAAGCCCCACCACACTGCCATTTGGAGGTCTGTGCAACCCTTGACAGGATCTTCCCTCAGTGGTGGATCGGACGCAGAGGACTTATTCCTTGGGCACCATGATTGTCGGATCTTATTCCACTTGATTTTTGATTTCTTCTAGTGGTGGATATGTGAAGGACAGTCTATGCAACTAAAGTGGACAGCCTAGAGAACCTGAAACATCGCATATCTGCTGCTGCTGTGTCCTCCATTGCCCCTGATATGCTTCAGAGGACCTTGTCGGAGATAGACTATCAAATATATCACATTTCATTCAGTGAATATTGTGAAGAAATTAAAAAAAAAATTCATCTTCATTAAAAGGTATTAATAGTTAAGCAAGGCTTACTGATAGTTAATATTAATTCATTTTTGCATTATTTCAGAGATTTATGTAATCATTATCATCATCAAATTCTGCTATCTCAACATCAATGGAAGTATAAGATACTATGACAGTAATACATGAAAAGATTAGATTATTACTCACTTCTCTCAAAATTTTCCTCTAAATTATTTTGTTCTCTCTAAGAAATCCAATACTGTCAGTTCATATATATGCAAAAAAAAACAGTACTGAATAAGTATAATGATATATGTTATGGAGTAAACAGGTTTATTAACAAAGAAATATATGAATATATGATTAGACATGATGATATATACATCTGCAACTATCAGTGGCATCTTAGTTGAATAAAGTCTTAATAACAGTAGATTACGTGCTCAAAATGCCCACTTTGTCTTTCAAGACAGGTTTCATAGCACATGTGAAGGTTCTCTGGAGAACAAGGGTTGGGACAATGGCTGGACATATGTAATTTTATCCCTTAGTTCAGTATTTCTCAACCTGCAACGATGGAACAGGTGGTCCACAGGCAGACTTAAATTAAATAAATATATATTTTTTAGTTATCCAAAATTAAAATTGAATAAGTAAAAATTATTGAAATCAAATGGAGACTTAACAAAAACAACAAATAGCATCAGAATGTTCAAAGGCAGAAGCAATAAAACTATATTGTTGTTCACTTCACCCCTCATTTATTACTCGTCATTCTGCCACTACAATAATTTGTAGCAGAAGAATGACGAATAATAAGAGGGGTAAAGTGAACAACAATATAGTCTTATTGCTTCTGCCTTCCCTTGCTGTTTTGAATTGAACATGTGTTATCCACATTTTAACCAATTGCTTGTTGTGTATTGATTTTTATTATTGAAGGTTTTCCTCCTTCAACCAAGGCTCAGTATACCTTCAGAAGTGCTAAATGATACTTGGACAAAGTGTGTCGTGAGTTAACCCCAGTATTTATATATTTTTCGGAAACGCTTTTTAATAATGGAAAAGTGGCTTAGAACTAGGACTTTGAAAAGAAGAGCAAATGAAACAGGTGATGCTAACCCTAATTTTGATATATGTGTTGTAACAGCAAGTAAATCTGATACTATTAAAGTAGAAGAAACAAGCAGTTGAAAGAAAAAATACAGTAGGATATATAACAGTTCATATTTGGAATTCGGGTTTATTTGGTGTGGAGATGAAAGTGAACAGAAACCTCAATGTGTTTTGTGTTATGAAGTGTTGTCGAATGAGTGCATGAAACCTGCGAAACTCCGACATTTAGAAATTAAACATTGTGATGTGAAAAATAAGCAAATTGAAAAAAAAGCCAATTTCAGGGATAGTCAGTGACATTAAATCATGGGTAAGATGTAGTTTCGGCCATGAGTTCGATTAATAGCAAGGCACTGGAAGCATCTATCTCTTAAGTTTGCACATAGCAAAAACAGGGAAACCTCGTTCTATCGGGGAAAATTTACTACTTCCAGCTATAAAAGATGTGGTAAAAACTGTTTGGCAACACGTTACTAAAAGATGTTGATTTGACTCCTCTTTCAATGACACTGTAGGTCGCAGAATTGATGATATGGCAGGTGACGTAGAATCTCAGTTAATTGAAAAAGTTAAGAAAAGCCCTTATTATGCGTTACAAATAAACGATACTACTGATGTTACAGATGATGTGCAGTTAATATGCTACATAAGATATGCGCATGATAACATTCATTACGTTATTCTGTTTTGTAGAACTTTGTCATCCCGAACAACTGGAGAAGAAATATTTCGCACTCTCAATAATTACATAATAAAGGGATCCAGTGGGAAAAATGCATGGGCTTTTGTTCGGATGGAGCTTGCTTACAGGCAGGCATAGTTTGGGGTTGTTTCTATGGTCAAGGAAGTGACTCCAGATATGAATTGGGTATATTGTTTATGAAACAATGTATGACGTAGGGAAAGGTTGGCCTCTAAAGGAATGCGACCAGAATTTAAAACTGTGCTATACAATGCTGTAAAGCTAGTTAATTTTATTAAGGCTCAAACGTTAAATAACATGTTATTTTCGGTACTTTATAAAGAAATGGCCAGTGAATATATACATCTTTTGCTTCATTCTGAAATTCGCTGGCTTTCCAGGGGCAAAGTACTAACAAGACTATTTCAATTAAGGCACGAAGTTTTATTGTTTGTAAATGAACATAATTTTAATTTTGCATCACTCCTTGTTGACAAAGCATTTTATCAGCACTATCCTATCTTTCAGGCATTTTTTTTTTAAATGAACTAAATTTCTTCCTTCAGGGAAATTCTTTAACTGTTCTTGATGCCTACGACAAAATAAAGGCATTGAAGAAAAAAAAGAAAAAAAAACTGGTGTTGTTGTGCATTAGTTATGTAAAAGACAGATAATTTCCACCTTTTCCAACATTGGAATCCTTTTTAGTGGAAAATGATCTTTTTCTTGATTCCGAGTTTCTGGAAAAGGTTTATGATCATCTCAAAACTCTGAAACAGAATTTTGAAACATATTTTCCGAATAACTTTTATAAGAAATTTATATTTCTTATAAAATCTTTATATTTCTGTAGGTTTGAGATCTATTTCAGGCTTATAGTCATGAGAATGAAATTTCGTTATCGAAAAAAGAACAGTTAATTGAACAGTGGGCTTAAAATGCAATTCTATGATCTTGGTTTGGCTCGATTCTGGATCTAGCCTTCAGTGAGAAGTGAATTTCCCGAATTAAATTATCCGAAGAAGCACTAAAAATCATCATGCAGTTTTCTATAACCTATTTTTGTGACAAAGGATTTTCATCGCACCTTCAGATAAAAGCAAAATACAGAAATCATCTTCGTGTGCATGCCGATCTTCGACTGAAGTTGACCAATATTGAGCCAGATATCCAGCAACTCTGCAAAGGCCGAGAAGCTGAACCATCTCATTAAAAGTAAGTAGCAACATAATTATATTGTATTATTTATTTGGACTACAGTTTCTGATTATTATCGTTACTGGTTTTGGAATTAATCCATTTCCAAAACCATTCCCGTGTAGTGAAGTTCCGTATCCCGTGTGGTCACTTGCGGAAATATGCTGCCGAGCACACCGAATCAATCGCATGCAGACAACAACAACAACATCTGTACGGTCATGGATTATACAGAAACACACATCACAACATAACGAATACAAGCAGCACACAGGATGGATATAAATAAAACCACCACACGATTGATGAATCTGCGAGATTTATGATGACCACTGTTGTGCCTCTGGATAAATCAGGACGGATATAATTAAAACCACCATCATAACACGATTAGTACAAATCACATGCGTATGGCATATGGTCACTGGGGAAAATGTGCCCAACCATGTGGATGGCACTTTGTGACTGACATCGTGGGTTGGACTGTTTATAGATATTGGAAAGGACCTCACATAACAGGAGGTCTTAAATTTTTTGCTGGTAATGGAAAACTCGTCAGGGAAATAAGGCAATTCATATCGGCTGGAAATGTGTGTGTGTGTGTGTGTGTGTGTGTGGAGGGGGGGGCATTAATGGCTTTGGGATGTTCTGAGTGAAATTTCTGAGTATATGCAGGAGATGGTTTGGACAGGACAAAGGATGTCATCCATGATGGACTCCATGGATGTTAAGTTCGTATTCAGCATTATGATGAATGGAGTAAGATAAGAACAACATTTTTCCCTCGTCTTATAATGCACTTAGCGAATGGAACAGTTTACATGTCGCAAGTCAAATTAGTGAGTGCATGAAGATAAAAGTTGTCGTGGGACTAGCTTCACGAGTATGGACAGATTAATGGGGATAACATATAAAAGTTGCTGTGAGTAGATGAATGGGGATATAAAGATAAACGTCATTTTGGGCAGATGAATGAAGGTATCAGCAGGACGGCGCTCACATTCCCCATGGTACCAACGGCACTAAAAAAAGTTGTTGTGGGGTGAGCTTAATGAGTATGGGCAGATGAATTGGGATAACATATCAAAGTTTCTGTGGGCAGATAAATGGGGAGTCTCAGCAGGATGGTGCTGACATACCCATTTATTTGCCCACAGCAAATTGGAAATTGATACCTTTTATTTGTTTAATAAAAATTAAAACTATGTTCAGTGATGATATACTTTTAATCATTTATTTCCAACTTAAAATGTTATAAAAGGCACAGTTTTTCCTCAGGGGCTCATTTCAGTGAGTACGGGCATGGCAAACCCAAGGTACCTGATGCTGGACCATGCCTTACTTCATGTAATATACATCTGTTATATTATCTGTAGATTGGTCCCTCCTCTTTCTTTCTTCTCTTCTTGCTCCTTCCCCCAAGTGCTTAGAGTATTCGAGGGCTAGGAGCGAATATTTCCTATTTTGCTGTGTTATTTCATCTTATGCAAACAGGCTAGTGCTAATATGGCATTACTAAACACTGTAACATGGTCAGATCATCAAACAATGGTCATACTGCATCGTCTGTTGCGCGGGTTACCAAGGACGCGTTTGGGTTTTAGGCAGAGGGATGGGTTTGAAAAATATGTTACAGTCTCCCTTAGACACCACTCCTCAGCACGCTGCTAGAGGAAACTCCATCAATCGGCACGCTACCTGTTTGGGGAGGTGTTTAGGGGCAGCGCAAAGAAATGGTTCTGCAAAAGGACGGAAATGGCACCAGACTATGGCTTTAAGCAACTTGAACATCTTCTCTCGGATAGGGAAGGAGAAGGAACTGGCCGAGGAAGCCAAGCGCTACCAACTAGATTTAGTCAGGCTTTCTTCAACCAAGAGGAGAGGCTCTGGAACTGTTGACCTGGATGAGGGGTGGAAGCTCTACTACTCTGGTGTGAGCCCGACAATGTCTGCTCAGGCAGGTGTGGGAATACTCACAAGCCCCAGGCTGTTAGACTGTTTTGCTGTCTGTGTTGGTGGCCCAGCAGTTGTGGACATCCAAGAGGTGCAGATTGGGGCAATGACTAGTCTTACAGCAGAAGAAGTCCATTTAGCAATAAAATTGGGAAAGACTGCTGGTGATGATGAAATTTGGCCCGAAATGCTAAAAGCCTTAAATTGAGACTGGTTTCTTTGGCTAACTCGAGTGTGTCAGGCTACTTGGATATCTGGGCGAGCACCAAAGCAATGGCAGACAGGCATAATAATACCAGTCTTCAAGAAGGGAGACCAGAGAGAGAGATTGCAGCAACTATTGTGGCATCTCTCTCTGCTCAGCCTGCCTGGAAAAGTATATGCTAGGTGCTTGGAAAGAAGGTGCAGGAGCATAGTTGAGCCACATTGTTCTTCCTGTAACTTTGACTCAACTATGCTCCTGCACCTTCTTTCCAAGCACCTAGCTTGGAAAGGTGTCCTGGTAGAAGCACAACTGACCAAATCTTCACTTTAAGGCAAGTCTTCGAGAAATCTTCGGAATATGCTAAGAATGTCTACACACGTTTTGTGGACTTGGAGAGGTCATATGACCAGGTTCCTCAGGATAAGCTTTGGCAAGTAGTACAGGAGTATGGAGTGGATAACCAACTATTAGCTGCCATCAAGTCCCTGTATGAATGCCCAGAGTTTTGTGTCAGGGTAAACAGCACAAAGTCTGAACCTTTCACAGTCTCCATTGGCCTTCGCCAAGGGTGTGTTCTGTCACCCCTCCTTTTCATAATATTTGTGGACTGGATTGATAGGCACAGCCGAGGCAGTGAGTGTGTCAGAATTGGAAGATGTAGCATTGGACGTCCGCTTTTTTGCAAATGACCTAGTTCTGCTTAGCTCTTCCACAGATGACCTCCAGCAGACCCTGGATAGGTTTGTAGCGGTTTGCGCAGAAACTGGAATGAAGATCAGTGTGGCCAAAACTGAAACATTTGTGGTCTCAAGACAACCATCCCAGTGCACTCTACATGTGAGTTGAATCCCACTGAGGCAGGTGGAGCAGTTTAAATACCTTGGGTCCATATTCACGAGTGATGGAAAGTGGGATGTAGAGCTAGACACTCGAATTGGCTCAGCAAGTGCAATATTTCGGGAGTTTGGCCATTCGGTAGTATTGAAGCAGGAGTTAAGCCAGAAGGCAAAGTTGGCTGTCTTCAATACAGTCTATGTCTCCATTCTCACCTATGGTCATGACAGTGGGGAAACGACTAAAAGAATGCGGACACGAATCCAAGAGGCTGAAATGAAGTTCCTTCAAGGTGTTGCGGGGGCTGACAAGACTTGACAAAGTCAGAAGTTCTGCAATTCGGGAAACCCTGAATACTTAACCATTGCTTCTCCGTGCTAAGAGATCACAGTTACGTTGGTAAGGGCATCTGGTCAGAATGCCACAAGAAAGCCCTCCCACCCCCACCCCCAACCAGCAGGCCCTCTTTGCCAAGCCAGAGGGGGGGGGGGGCATGTGGAAGGCCAAGGACTCGCTGGAAGATTATATCCAAAACCTTGGGTGGACACATCTGGGAGTCCCACCAGAACACCTGAGCTTTGTGGCAGAGGATCGTGACCATTGGAAGTTTCTCTTGCAGCTGCTGCCCCCACAACCCAATTAGGAAAGGTGGACCTTGAAGATGTATGTATGTATATATGTATGTAGTGGTCCATAGAATTATTTTAGGCAATTTACTGGTCCTTGGACTTCGAAAGTTGAGAAACGCTGCCTAAATTCATCAAGATTTGAAGGCGAGTCATGGTGGAATGCCCATTCCTTTAATACACCCCAAATGAAGGCATCAAGTGATGTGAGATCAGGAAAATGTGAGGGTTATGGGAATTCTGTGAACCTCAAAATGAGTCTCCCAGGGAAGTGTTCTGATAAAGGCAATGATGACAACACTGCTTAGGACACACTTACATAAACAACAAACTGCTCACAAACATGTCATAGGCATGAACCATTTGCTTTATCAACTCCATATGAGCAAAAATAAACATTTTTTTTTCAACAGTAAACATTTTTTCTTCCAACATAAATACTAGTACTACAGCTAAATGTAATGGCATAAGCTCTACATGTGCTCTCCTATTAATGTGCATGCAGACGAATGGCATATTTCATAGTATGTGTACCGAAGATGGTGTCACAGTTTAGTACTGTTTATTTTCTTGCACTATACCATATTTCTGTTTTCTCAGGCACTTCTCTTTGCACCAATCCACCTAGATCTTGTGTTCTCCCCCTCCTCCATAATGCACAACTAACTGTTTTTGTTAACTTTCATTTTCCATTCTATTTAAGGTACCTGAGGTTATATGTTCCTGAATGCCAACAATGTCAAGTTCCTTGTTAACATTTCCTTTTGAATATAGTTCTGCCAATGATGCCATCTCAAACCATTTTATTCCTAACCTAGTTCTCAAACCCAAAAGATAAAATTGCTTTGAATATTGTTTGAATACAGCAAGTTTACTATTTTGACTAATTTCTCTTTTGTTATATATAAATTTCTTATTCAGTCAACTCCCTACCATACCAGATTTAACATTAAACCACCTTCCTGTACCTCCATCAATTCTAACTGCTGACTTACAACTCAAATAAAGACTAAATATTGCTTGATATAATGTCCCATTGACACCATATCACTGTAGCGTATTGAAAAGCTTCTCTCTTGGCACCTTGTCATATGCCTTTTCCAGATCGACAAAACTTAAATACAGATCTTTGTTATATTCCCATGCTTTCTCAACTATTTGTCGTAAAGTGAAGATCTGATCCTGACAGCCTCTATTTGGCCTAAATCCAGCTTGTTCTTCACCAAGCTTTTATTCCACAATTCTTCTCAATTGTTTCTCAAGTATACTTGCATCGATCTTGCCAGGAACACTCAGTAGGGAAATATCTCTATAATTCTCACATTCAGTTTTATTTCCCTTTTTATATATGGGTACTCTTACAGCTCTACTCCAATCATCGGGAATTCGTCCCTCTGTCCAGGCTTTCTGAACTATGCAGTGCTGCCACTGTAAGACTTTTATACCACCATACTTCAGCATTTCTGGTCGAATATCGTCTACTCCTTCAAGCCTTTGATGGCTTTTTCTAGTTCAAGTATGGATATGTATTCCTGACTGCATGCCTGGTCAGTATTTTTTACCACTGTGCTGTCATCACTGCTTGTTTCATTTAGCAATTTTTCAAAGTAATTACTCCATACTTCAAGGATATCTTTTTCTTCTGTTTTCATATCACCTTTATCATCTCTAATTCCATTTACAGCATTCTTTCCTCCATTTTGGAGCTGCTTCAACAACCTCCAGACTATTTTGCCAGCTTCTTGATATTTATTTTCTATTTACTTACCAAACTACTCCCATGAGTTTTGTTTAGCTACTTTTGCACACTGTTTAGCTTTCTTACATTTGTCTCTGTATTCTCTAAGAGCACAAGCTGACTTATTTGACAGGAACTATTGATATACTTTCTTCTTTTCTTTCAATGCCTCTTTAACTTCCTGTGTCCACCATGGAGTTATGATTTTTCTATCCTTACAGACAACCTCGTGACAAGCCTCGCTGGATGAATCAATCAGTGTTTTCTTCACAGCTTGCCATTGAATCTCCAAGGTTTGGTTCCTCTTCTCAAACTCTTTCATTTTTTCTTGAATAATATTTGTGTATTTTAGTCTATAGTTCACATCTGAGAGCTGCTCAACTTTTATTCGCTTTAAAACTTTCTTACATGTTATTCTTTTCAATATGAAATTCAATTTTATTCTGCTCAAGACATAGGATCACTTCCAATTTCAAATCTTCTGTACACTCTAGAGTCCCACACCAGGGAGAAAACATCACTATCAACAATAACATAGTTAATGAGACTTTACTTATTCCTTGCCTCTTCTCTCCATGTGAATTTGTGCAAATTTTTATGTTGGAACATTGTGTTAGTAATAACCAGTCCATGTCCTGAGCAGAAATCCAACAGATATTTGCCGTTATTAGTAGCTTGGCTCTTTTCTCCAAATTTTCCCAATATAATTTTGTATGTCACACAATGATTTCCTACTCTGCTATTTATGTCCCCAACACGGACCAACTTTTCCTTTTTTATTACAATTAAATTATTTAAGGAATTTGCAACATATACTGGAATATTAATTAAAAGAAACTTTAATGAATACTTCTTATATTTCTGCAATGTGACATTGCCATCTTCATGGGAACATACAAATATGACACGTGCATGCAGTAACTACAAAAAGCAAATGAACCAAGAAGATAAGAAACTACTCTTGTTCCTAATGGTGCCCCCCCTAGCAGGCGATATTGGGTTGTCTTGGCCGTTGGGCTGATGTTCTCATGATGTAAGTCTCCCAAATTTGGGGCAGTCTCATGCACCCAAATTTGTTGAGTTTTGGAATGTTTTTTTAGAGCTGAGGCTGATTCTATGAATAGGCTTTCGTACTTGAACTTGCTGTGGTGTATTAATTTGGTTCTTCCAACGTATTCTGTGGTGGGTGTCCAGATCATGGTCTGCAAGCCCAGAGTGGCTGTACTGGTGAAACCAGATGTAGTCCTTGTGTTCTGAAATCCTAATATTCGCTGTCATGCCTGTTTGGTCAAAGCAGGACAGTTTACAGCTGCAAGGGACTTTGTGTACACCAGGTAGGTCTGAGGGAAGTGGTTGGTCTTTGGTAGAGCAGATAAAGGATGCCAACTTTTTATATGGTTTGTAACAAGAAGTCAGGTCATTTTTTAAGGATTTTGGTTATTTTATCAGAGGTTCCCCAGATGTAGGGAATGGTGATAGATTTAGTGTAATCTTTATTGTGGGGGGAACCACATCCTTAATACTTTCGTAGCCATGCTAAGAAAGTTTTAAGGATGTGGTTTATATCCGTAGTTAGGGCATCGTCATCTGAACAGATTTATTTTGCACTATTATATAGCGTTTTATTAACCCCATATTGTTGTGGGGGGGGGGATTCCTGGTGAATGTATCTGCCTGTATGGGTGGGTTTTCTATAAACAGAGAAAACCAAGGATCCATCAGGCTGGTGAGTGATTGGAGTGTCTAGGAAAGGGAGCTTGTCGTTTTCCTCTTTTTCCAAGGTGAACAGGATTCTGGGGTGTTGGTTGTTTAAGTGTGTTAAGAAGGAGTGGAGTGGATCTGAGCAATGTGGACAAATAGCGAACTTATCATCCATGCAACGAAACCAAATAGGGGGTTTTGTTTAAGGCTTTCTCTTCAAGTCTCCATAAAGAAGTTGGCCAAGGGTGGAGAAAATGGTGAACCCATGGCTGTCCCCTCTATCTGTTTATAGAATTTTTCTTGCAAAACGAAATCGACTGAGTTCATTGTGAGCTGAAATAGAGCTGGGATTTCAGGAGGAAATTTGGCTAGGATATGCTATAAGGTTTCCTTGAGTGGGACATTTGTGAATAGGGAGAAGAAGTTAAAACTGATCATTAGGCCAGTATGTTGGAGTGAGAGATTTTCTATATGTGGGGGAATCGACATTAATTGATGTATTTTTGGAAGTCTATATAAACAGGGGGGGGGGGGCTAGAGTTAAAAGATTTCAGTTTGTTGTTGACTTCCAAGGCCAAGAAGTGACCTTCTTAAGGAGCCTATGGAATGTTCTAATTTGAGAGCTGATAGGATTATATTCAATAGGGAGGTAAGTAGCCCGATCTACTAATAAAGCATTAAGCTTACCTGTGTAGTCCTTTTGGTTGAGAACCACAGTGACGTTACACTTATCCACTTTGGTGATTACTATTTCCTTGTTTTTCTTCATTTCTAGTAGAGCTGTATATTCGTCTTTGAATATGTTGGTTTTTGGTGGTCTTGCTTTGGTAAGAACACTGGCTACATCCAGTCTTACATTGTTAGCGATATGTTTGGAAGGTTGCGGATACCACGTTCTATTTGGATCATTATTTCCTTAGCAGGTTTTTTTTAGGCGATAAGGTGAAATTGTGGCCACATGCAAGAGTGGTGAGTGCCTCAGGCTTCAAAACAACCGAAGAGCAGTTGACTACCGTGTTGAGTGATATCTGTGGTGCAGAGGTAGAGTTCTTTTTCAGGTTATCAAATTTTTTGATGTGCCGACCACTTATTTTATTAAATTCTTTTGTTGCCGAAGCATGCAAGACATCATAAAGAATCGTCCAAAGGTAATGGTTCAGTGCTTTAAAGCTCCCCCTCTAGGGCCCGTAAAGTTTTGTTTTCGTCAGCTAGGAGAACAAGCGTAGCGGTAATTTGTTCTCGTAAAAAGGCAAAGCTAGTGAGGTTATAAATCCGGAGAGCCTTCTGTGAAGAGAAATGGTGTTTAAATTTAACATAATTTTGGATTACCTTATTATACCGGCAGCATTTTAAGAAGGTCAAATGATTTAGTTGTCTAGATATCCTCAACTTCAGTTTGCCATATTAGCGGGTCTTGCGTGCGATGGAATCTCCATGGATGATAGTAATTCTTGTAGAAAGGCTTATACGTTGATAACACATGGCTATTAAATTATTTAAGGAATTTGCAACATATACTGGAAAATTAATTAACAGAAACTTTAATGAATACCTCCTATATTTCGGCAATGTCACATTGCCATCTTCACAGGAACATACAAATATGACACGTGCAAGCAGAAACTACAAAAAGCAAATGAGGCAGAAGATAAGAAACTACTCTTGTTCCTAAAATACTAATAGTGTCCCCTAGTGGGCTATATTGGGTTGTCTTAGCCGTTAGGCTGATGTTCTCATGATGTAAGTCTCTCAAATTTGGAGCAGTCTCATGCACCCAAATTTGTTGAGGTTTGGAACGTTTTTTCGAGCCAAGGCTGATTCTATGAATACTCTTTCATACTTGAACTTTCTAGGTTGTATTTCTTTGGCTATCTTCCATCGTATTCTGTGGCAGGTATCCAGAGCATGGTCTGCAAGCCCAGAGTGGCTATACTGGTGAAACCAGATGTAGTTCTTTGTGTTCTGAAATCCTAATATTCGCTGTTCTGCCTGGTTGGCCAAAGTAGGACAGTTTACAGCTACATAGTCATGTGTTACCAACGTATAAGCCTTTCTACTGCGTGTGATGGAATCTCCATGAATGATAGTAATTCTTCTATCATTCACGGAGATTCCATCGCACGCAATACCAGCCAATATGGCAAACTGAAGTTGAGGATATCTAGACAACTAAATCGTTTGACCTTCCTAAAACGCTACCAGCATAATAAGGTAATCCAAAATTGTGTAAAATTTAAGCACCGTTTCTCTTCAAAGAAAGCTCTCCGGATTTATAACCGCTAGCTTTGCCTTTTTACGAGAACAAATTATCACTACGCTCGTTCTCCTAGCCAACGAAAACAAAACTTTACAGGCACTAGAGGGGGGGGGGAGCTTTCAAGCATGCTGAACCATTGCCTTTGGACGATTCTTTATGACGTCTCATGCACTTCAGCAACAAAAGAATTTGATAAAATACGTCAAAAAATTTGATAACCTGAAAAAGAACTCTACCTCCATACCACAGATACCACTCAACACGATAGTCAACTTCTCTTCGGTTGTTTTGAAGCCCGAGGCACTCACTGCTCTTGCATGTGGCCACAATTTCACCTTATCACCTAAAAAAATACCTGCTAAGGAAATAATGATCCAAATAGAATGTGGTATCCGCAACCTTCCAAACCATATCGCTAACAATGTAAGACTGGATGTAGCCGGTGTTCTCACCAAAGCAAGACCACCAAAAATCAACATATCCAAAGACAAATATACAGCTCTACTAGAAATGAAGGCAAACAAGGAAATAGTAATCACCAAAGTGGATAAGGGTAACATCACTGTGGTTCACAACCAAAAGGAATACACAGGTAAACTTAATGCTTTATTATTAGATCGGGCTACCTACTTCCCTAATGAATATAATCCTACCACCTCACAAATTAGAACACTCCATAGGCTCCTTAAGAAGGTCACTTCTTGGCCTGTGGAAGTTACCAACAAATTAACAACTTATAACTCTAGATCCCTCCCCTCCCCCCTGTTTATATTGACTTTCAAAAATACATAAACTAAATGTGCCATTGCATCCCATTGTGGATGACATTGATTCTCCCACATATAAATTAAACAAATATTTAAGAAAAGCACTCACACACACTATACTGGCAACACACCATGAACACATAAAAAACTCAGCCCACTTCAAAGCCAGTATAGAAAACCTCTCACTCCAACAATGGTTAGTTTCGACGTCTCCTCTCTATTCACAAATGTCACACTGAAGGAAACCTTAGAGCTCATCCAGGCCAAATTTCCTCCCAACATCTCAGCCCTATTTCAGTTCACAATGAACTCAGGCTATTTCATTTGGCAAGGAAAATTCTACAAACAGATAGAGGGGGACAGCCATGGGTTCATCACTTTCCCCACCCTTGGCGAACATCTTTATCGAGACTATCGAAGAGAAAGCCATAAACTCTGCCCCACAAAAACCCACTATTTGGCTTCGTTATGTGGATGATGTGTTCGCTATTTGGCCACATGGCTCAGATACACTCTTCTTCTTCTTAACACACTTAAACAACCAACACCCCCCCCAGAATCCTGTTCACCTTGGAAAAAGAGGAAAATAACAGCCTCCCTTTCCTAGACACTCTAATTACTCGCGAGCCTGATGGATCCTTGGTTTTCTCTGTTTATAGAAAAAAACCCACCCATACAGGCAGATACATTCACCAGCACTTCCCCCCCCCACACACACACAACAATGTGGGGTTATTAAAACACTATATAATAGGATAAAATTAATCTGTTCAGATAACAATGCCCTAACTATGGAACTAAATGACATCCTTAATACTTTCTTAGCCAATGGCTACAACCCCCAAAAAATATTAAAAGGCAGTAAACCACGACCCCCTCCCTCTCCCACAATAAAGATTACACTAAATCTATCACCATTCCCTACATCTGGAACACCTCCGAAAAAATAACCAAAATCCTTAAAAAATATGACCTGACTTCTTGTTACAAACCATATAAAAAGTTGGCATCCCTTATCTGCTCTACCAAAGACCAACCACTTCCCCCAGACCTACCTGGTGTACACAAGGTCCCTTGCAGCTGTAAACTGTCCTATTATGTTGGAGGTTTAATGGACTTTTTACAGCACTCATAAAGAATTAAAATAGAATTTAATACTTCCTATATTTCGTCCTAGTCACTAGGACATCTACGGGGATTACAAAGACAATTAATGTAACATGCACACAAAAACTTACAATACTAAGCCCAACCACGTGGGTGACAATAAAGTCCTATCTAGGTGGAGCGCCCTCTAAGGGCAGTTGTAGGTGGCCTGGAATGTAAGGTGGGACCTCTGGCGATGACTGTTTCCCAAATCTTCGGAAGCTTAATGCAACCGTATTTGTTAAGATTTGGTTGGTTTTTGAGAGCTGCTGCTGCTTCTAAGAAAAGTCTCTCTTTCTTGAATTTGCTGTGGTGGAGCATGGTGGTTTTTTTCCATGATACTCTGTGGGTGGTGTCCAAAACATGGTCAGCCAAGCCTGAATGGCCATAGTTGTGTTTAACGATGTACGACTTGTGTTCCTCTAGGCGGATGGATGCTGATCTGCCTGTCTGTCCAAAGTACGCAAGCTTACAGGAACAGGGTACTTTGTAAACTCCAGGCAGAGAGAGAGGAGGGAGCTGATCTTTCGTAGAACGGATAAGGGTAGCCAGTTTGCGGTAGGGCTTATATGCTGTGTGTAGGTTATACTTTTTTAGTATCTTAGCTATTTTTTCCGAAGTGCCACGGATGTAGGGTATGGTGATGGCATTTTTAAATTCTTGTTGATGAGAGGGACGGGGAATGGGGGAGGAATTGATTATTTTTTTGATACTGTGTTCGCTGTAGCCATTGGAGAGGAAAGTTCTGTGTATGTGGTTAAGCTCAGTAGTGAGGGCGGTTCCACTGGAACAAAGATTGTGGGCTCTCTTGGTAAGGGTTTTAATGATGCCATATTGTTGTGAGGGGTGGTGGTGGGAGAGTTTGTGAATGTATCTGCCTGTGTGTGTGGGTTTTCTGTATACAGTGAAGGCGAGTGTATCATTAGGCAGGCGCGTGACTAAGGTGTCTAGGAAGGGTAAACAATTGTTCTTTTCCTTTTCCATAGTAAACTGGATTCTTGGATGTAGGCTATTGAGATGACCAAGGAAGGAATCTAACGTGTCTGGGCCATGAGGCCAAATAGAGAACACATCATCTACATATCTTAGCCAGATAGAAGGTTTGAGTGGGGCTGAGTCTATGGCTCGTTTTTCGAAATCTTCCATATAGAAATTGGCAAGGGGGGGGGGTGAGAGGGGGGAGCCCATGGCGGTTCCCTCTATCTGCTTGTAGATTTTGTTATTCCAAGCAAAATACCCAGAGTTGATGGCAAAGGAAAAGAGATCTAAGATGTCAGGGGAAAAAACGTTTTCTAAGAGAGATAAAGTGTCAGTTAAGGGAATATTAGTAAACAAGGAGGAGATATCAAAGCTTACTAATATGTCTGTATTATTCAAGGTTAAATTTTCTGTGAGAAAATTTAACCAGAAACTACGCAAAGAAAAAAGTATCGTCATCACCAGAGCGGATAAAGGTAATGCCACAGTTGTCCTTAATACCAGCGAATACAATCGTAAAATGAACATTATCCTCCGCGATCGCGCTACCTACATCCCGCTAGAACACGACCCCACAAAAACGCAAGTTAAGAAATTAAAAATCTTACTTAAAAAAGTAACCTCCTGGCCCCCCGACGTCACGAAAAAACTTAAACCTTTCCGCTCCCGTCCCCCCCGAATATACGGTCTACCAAAAATCCACAAACCTAATTCCCCACTCAGGCCTATAGTAGATGCCACCAATGCACCGTGTTACAGACTGTCTAAACAGCTGGCCAACTCTCTGTCCACCCTCACCGGAAATTCAGCTTCCTATATAAAAAACTCTACTCACTTTAAAGCCCTCACAGAAAATTTAACCTTGAATAATACAGACATATTAGTAAGCTTTGATATCTCCTCCTTGTTTACTAATATTCCCTTAACTGACACTTTATCTCTCTTAGAAAACGTTTTTCCCCCTGACATCTTAGATCTCTTTTCCTTTGCCATCAACTCTGGGTATTTTGCTTGGAATAACAAAATCTACAAGCAGATAGAGGGAACCGCCATGGGCTCCCCCCCTCTCACCCCCCCCCCTTGCCAATTTCTATATGGAAGATTTCGAAAAACGAGCCATAGACTCAGCCCCACTCAAACCTTCTATCTGGCTAAGATATGTAGATGATGTGTTCTCTATTTGGCCTCATGGCCCAGACACGTTAGATTCCTTCCTTGGTCATCTCAATAGCCTACATCCAAGAATCCAGTTTACTATGGAAAAGGAAAAGAACAATTGTTTACCCTTCCTAGACACCTTAGTCACGCGCCTGCCTAATGATACACTCGCCTTCACTGTATACAGAAAACCCACACACACAGGCAGATACATTCACAAACTCTCCCACCACCACCCCTCACAACAATATGGCATCATTAAAACCCTTACCAAGAGAGCCCACAATCTTTGTTCCAGTGGAACCGCCCTCACTACTGAGCTTAACCACATACACAGAACTTTCCTCTCCAATGGCTACAGCGAACACAGTATCAAAAAAATAATCAATTCCTCCCCCATTCCCCGTCCCTCTCATCAACAAGAATTTAAAAATGCCATCACCATACCCTACATCCGTGGCACTTCGGAAAAAATAGCTAAGATACTAAAAAAGTATAACCTACACACAGCATATAAGCCCTACCGCAAACTGGCTACCCTTATCCGTTCTACGAAAGATCAGCTCCCTCCTCTCTCTCTGCCTGGAGTTTACAAAGTACCCTGTTCCTGTAAGCTTGCGTACTTTGGACAGACAGGCAGATCAGCATCCATCCGCCTAGAGGAACACAAGTCGTACATCGTTAAACACAACTATGGCCATTCAGGCTTGGCTGACCATGTTTTGGACACCACCCACAGAGTATCATGGAAAAAAACCACCATGCTCCACCACAGCAAATTCAAGAAAGAGAGACTTTTCTTAGAAGCAGCAGCAGCTCTCAAAAACCAACCAAATCTTAACAAATACGGTTGCATTAAGCTTCCGAAGATTTGGGAAACAGTCATCGCCAGAGGTCCCACCTTACATTCCAGGCCACCTACAACTGCCCTTAGAGGGCGCTCCACCTAGATAGGACTTTATTGTCACCCACGTGGTTGGGCTTAGTATTGTAAGTTTTTGTGTGCATGTTACATTAATTGTCTTTGTAATCCCCGTAGATGTCCTAGTGACTAGGACGAAATATAGGAAGTATTAAATTCTATTTTAATTCTTTATGAGTGCTGTAAAAAGTCCATTAAACCTCCAACATAATGTCCTCACAGCACTTAAGCCTCTACACAAGAAGTAAACTGTCCTAGTTTGGCCAAACAGGCATGACAGCGAATATTAGGATTTCAGAACACAAGGACTACATCTGGTTTCACCAGTACAGCCACTCTGGGCTTGCAGACCATGCTCTGGATACCCGCCACAGAATACATTGGAAGAAAGCCAAATTAATACACTGCAGCAAGTGCAAGTATGAAAGACTATTCATAGAATTAGCCTCAGCTCTAAAAAACATTCCAAACCTCAACAAATTTGGGTGCATGAGACTGCCCCAAATTTGGGAGACTTACATCATGAGAACATCAGCCCAATGGCCAAGACAACCCAATATCACCCGCTAGGGGGGCACCATTAGGACTTTAGGAACAAGAGTAATTTCTTACCTTCTGCTCGTTTGTTTTTTGTAGTTCCTGCATGCATGTTATATTTGTATGTTCCCATGAAGATGGCAATGTGACATTGCTGAAATATAGGAAGTTTTCATTAAAGTTTCTTTTAATTAATATTACAGTATACATTGCAAATTCCTTAAATAATTTAATAATCATGTGTTACCAACATATAACCCTTTCCACAAGAATTCCTGTTTCATTGTGTCAGTTGCTTTCTCTAAGCCTCCAAAAATTCCTCCACTTCTACCTTAGTAGAACCTTCTCTAGGAGCATAGGCACAAATAAGTATCATTGCCCAGTTCACGATTCTCATATTTGCCCACATCACTCTACTTGAGATTGCCTGCCATTCAAGAAGATTAGCCTCATATTTAGTGTTGAATACTACGGCTACTCCATCTTTTCCTTGATTGTCATTGCCTGAATATATAATATTTTGTATTTATTGCTCAGAAAGATCTCACCAGTTTTTGTTCCAGTCACCTCACTCCTATTATGTCGATCTGGTACTTATCCAGTTCCTCAGCTTGCTCCATTTCTTTGCCATTCAGGCTTCTTATGTTGATAGTATCGATCTTGAACTCTAGTGATGTTGAGTTGGGGTAGGTTTTAGGATTTGTTCCAGTAGCTGATTTTTCGCTGTTTGCCCTGGCGAAAACAACGGGGGCCTTATTTAACCAGGCATCACCCTAGTCAGTATGAAATTCTGTCATGTTGTTGGTTTAAGCCAATAAGAATACAATATGGTCGGCTAAATCCCAAATTAGCAGCCCATCCTCGTTTGTTCAGTATCAAGGGTAGATACTTAACAGAGTGCACCACGAGAAGGTGAGAATTGGACATTAGGTCAGAAGTCCTGATCGGTTCTCTGCATTCCTTTAAAGACTATGTGGAGGTCTCGTCTCAATTATATAGCTTTAACCCTTAAGCACCCCCAAGTTTTCTCATCACTTTAGCTAATTTTACACACTGCTTTGTTTTCTTTAACTTTTGTCTACATTCTTCAGAGAACAAATGAACTTATTTGGCAGGATCTTTACACATGCTTCTATTCTTGACTTCATCACATGTCTGTTTGTCTCTCTCTCTCACTCACAGAATAAATAATTCCCCTCTCTCTTTCCAGAATCCACCACTGCATCTCAAAGTTTGGGTGTTGTTTTCAAACTCGTACATTTTTTTTAAAAAGAATATTTCTATATTCGAGTCTGAAGTTCACTTCTGAAAGATGTTCAACTTTGATTCTGTCTAAAACTTTCATACATATTTATTATTTTTTTTTAATATGATATTCATTTTCGTTCTGCTTATAAGTAAATAGTGATATAACTTCTGATTCCAAGTCCTCTGTATATTCCTGTGTCCTGAACTAGTGTGAAGATGCTGCTATCAATGATAACATAGTCACTGAGGCTATTCTTATTTCTTACATCTTCTTTCCAAGTTTTGCACATTTTTATGTTAGAACATAGTATCATTAATGGTTGGTCCATTCAAAATGGAATGGACCAACTTACTGGCCTTGCTCTTTTCTCCATTAGTTGTCTTTTCTAATGACTCAAAAAATTCCAATTCTTCCTTAGCAGAACCTTCTGTGGGACCACAAACACAAATTAATCAAATTTTTCAATTCCCCATTTTGATGCTTGCTCACTTAATTCTACTTGATATTGCCTGCCATTCGGGAGCATTGTTTTGGGTTTAGTGTTCAATGTTATAATTACTTGTTCCTTTCTCTGATTCTCACTGCCTGAATATAAAATATGTAGTCATTATTTAAAGAATCTCACCTGATTTTATTGCTCTTTGTTTCTGGACCACTTTGATGCCAATTATATACTTTTCTAATTTCTAAGAGCAAAGCTAATAATAATGGTAAGTGCCTGTTAGATTACTGTTCAGAACATAAACTGGCCATTACTAACACCATGTTTCAACATAAAGATATGCTCAAATTCACAAGGAGAGAAAATGTGAGAAATAAGAAAAGTCTTACTGACTATGTTAATTGTTGATAATGATATCTTCATGATGGTTCACAACAAAAGAGTATACCCAAGATCTGAAATTGGAAGCTATCACCATTTAGCTTTAAGAAGAATGAAACTGAATATCATATTGAAAAGAAGAGTGTCAAGAAAGTTTTAAAATGAATCAAAGTTAAACAATTTTCAGAGATGAAATAGACTCAAACACACAATACATTATTCAATGAAAACTGAAAGAGTTTGGAAACAAGAGCCAAACCCTGGAAATTCAGAGGCAAACCCCTGAAGAAAATATTGATTGATTCAGCTAGAGAGTTAAGTGGTGAGGTTATTTGTAATGATACATGGAGTACTGATAAACAAATCAGTACTCCATGGTGGACTCAAGAAGCTAAAGAGGCAGTCAAAGAAAAGAAGGAAGCACATCGAAAGTTCTTGGCAAGTAAGTCAGCTTGTGCTCTCACAGAATACATAGAAAAATGTAAGAAAGCAAAGCATTATATAAAACTAGCTAAACAAAAGTCATGGAAAGACTTTGGTAACACCATTGAAAATGAATATCAGGAAGGTGATAAAATATTCTGGAAAAAAATCTCAGAAATAGAGAAAAGATTACTGTAAAAGGAATAAAATATACTAAAAGTGGCATGAAAACTGGTGAAAAACATATGCTAGAAGTTTGGAGTAATTACTTTGAAAGATTGCTAAATGAAACAAGCAGTGATGGTACAATCATAGAAAATAATCAAAAGGAATGCAATCAGGAATATATTGATACTTGAAGCAGAAAAAATTGTTTTCAACCAGAAATGCTCAGGTATACTCTGAATTATGCAGTATAGCATAATTCAGAAGGCCTGGTCTTCTGAGTCCACATTATTGGAGTAGATCTCTCATAGTATTCATAGATGAGTACTATGAGCACTATTGGAGTAGAGCTCTCATAGTACTCATCTATGAAAAGGGCAATAAAACTGAATGTGAGAATTACAGATGAATTAGTATAATGAGTGTTCTTGGTATGATTTATGCAAATATACATGAGAAAAAGTATTTAAGAAAAACTGGGAAAGAGCAAACAAGGTTCAGGACAAATTAGGAGTTGTCAGGATCGGATTTGCACTTTAAGACAAACAGTTGAAAAATCATAGGAATATAACAAGGATCTGTATTTAATTTTGTAGATCTGGAAAAGGCATATGGCACAGTGGTAAGAAAAAAGCTGTTCAAAACGCTACAGTTGTATAGTATGAATAAGGAATTATTTTGGGCAATACATAGTTTATATCTGAGTTGTAAGTCGGCAGTTAGAATTGAAGAAGGTATGACAAGATGGTTTCAGGTGCGAGACAAGGGTACATATTATCTCTACTGTTATTCATCATCTGGATCACACCAAAGGAGGGTATTAAATGTGATGTCAAATTTGGAGATGTTATCTCAGCTCTTTATGCAGATGATGTGTTATACTCCTAAATAAATCTAGTACAAGTCTGCATTCCCTGACTAAATTGAAGAACCACTGTAATAAATTTAATAGGAAAATCACCAAAACATAAACAATGAAAATGAAAATAGGCAGAAAAATAGAAAACATCAACTGCATCCTGAATGGATGTTAAACTGTAGAACAAGAAAACACTTCAGAACAAGAAAAAAACCAAGATCAGCTATTTAAGCACAATTTTTAATGAAGATGGCAAATTAAATATGAAAATAGACATCAAAATTAGCAAAGCTGATATGGTCAACTGAATAAATTTATATGGAATAATAGAGAAATTAGTCATAACAGTAAACTAGCTGTATACAGGACAGTGCTCAAACCAATTTTAACATATGTTTCTGAGAGTTGGATTAGAAATAAAACACTTGATCCAAGACTGAACTGGAAGCCATAGATATGAGAATTCTGATAAAGATTTGGAGAGTGAACAGATGGCATCAGTGGCAGCATAATCACATTAAAATGAGGATATTAGGAAAGAATCTGATGCTGTTAGCATTCAGGAATGTGTTAGCAGAGATAATTTCAGGTGGTATGGTCACTTAAACAGAATGGGAAAGGAAAGATTAGCAAAACAAGTGTTCTCTGGGTCTTTTTCTTGCCAGGTTTGCAAGAAAAAGACCCAGAGGAAGACTAAGATATAGGTGGGTTGATACAGCAAAAAGTGCCTTAGAAGATAGAAATATAAGATCTGATAATGATGGAGTCTTGACAGGTAACAGATTGATTTGGAGGGAAATTGTAGATAGGAAGTTAGTGGTGATGTAAGCTTTTCATGTAGCACTATCATAATATCTTGTATGACTCCACTACCTACACTGACTAAATTGTTCGTAACTTTTTTATAACTGAAACATAAAGCTCCTCTTTGTTCTGCATACATCAGGAATTCGATGATAACTTTTCTAATTCTTTTGCCAGTTCCACTTCTTTTCCATTGATACTTCTTATATTGATGGTTCCAATTTTGAACTGTGGTGATGACGATTTGGAGTTTGTTTCATTAGCAGACTTTTCACCATTTTCCCTCTTCCCATTGGTTTCAATGAAAACAATGGGAAGAGGGATAACTGAATAATACTCCAGTTGCCATGGCATTTTCAAAATATTATACAATCACTTACTTTTGGTTTAAACCAATACATATCACAACTTGGTCAGCTAAATCTCAAGTTCCTAGACACCTACTAACAAGCTGCACCATGAGAAGTGAAGAATGGACATAAGGTCAGAAGCTCTGGTCAGTTCTCAGCATTCCTTAAAAGACTTTGTGCAGATCTCATCCCAAGTTTGATCCTTAAGTGTGATCCAAGTATATATAATATTTTTTGTATTTACAATTTTTGTTATGTTTTTTTTTATTCCTCTCTCTCTAATAGATAAATACGACACAGATTTTGATATATATATGTGTTGCACTGCTTAAAGCTTATATGGTAAAGTAATTAATCATTAAAATTCATTACAATTTTTGAATAATCTCAAACTTTTATCTTCATTCTTGTACATGTTTTTAAAACTAAATTGTTCGTAACTTTTTTTATAACTGAAACATAAAGCTCCTCTTTGTTCTGCATACATGGCATGGCTGCAGTTTACACAGAAAGTGGTAAACATAATCCACAATTAAAACTTTTAAAATATCTTCCATGCATGCTATATTTTTTACAGTTGAGAAGTGGTTAAGATTTATAGACATAACAAACAGAAAAGACCTTTATCCAAGTGTAAGCAAACAAAGTTTGCACCTGAAATATAATCAGGACTGGGGCAACTCGTAAATAGAAGCTAATGACATCACATCACTTGCCTTAGTATCCCATAATGCAAAGCACATATCCTAATGGGTATGTATAATGTAATGCATTATGGAAAGGTGTCACATCTTATTATTAAAATACTCTGGATTAGAGATAGTTGTTGGAAGTTTTTCCACTATAAATTAAAGATACCAAGAAATTATATACTTGGTTTAATCCTTTATCCAAGTGTAAGCAAACAAAGTTTGTGCCTGAAATATAGTTGCCTGAGTTGCCTCAGTCATGATTACATTTCATGCATAAACTTTGTTTGCTTACACTTGGATAAAGGATTAACCAAGTATATAATTTCTTGGTATCTTTAAACACAAGATATTGTATTTAAGCAATAATAATCAGGAAGAGAAAGTAGCAACTAAATTCTTCAACATGAAATAAGAGGATAATAATTCAAATAGTAGGTCATATCAAGAAGAGTGATGTGGGCAATAATCAAAATGGGGAACTGGACAATGAGACTTCTTTGTGCCTATGGTCTCAGAGAAAGAACTGCTGATGAAGGAATTTTTCAAGTCATTGGAGAAGGCAGATGAGAAAGAAAAATGTAAAGTTGAATCTTGTTGGAGAGGTAAATAGCAAAATAGGAAATGAATACTAAACACATAAAAATGTTTTGGGAAATATGGAAAAAAGAGCAAAACTGATATTAATGGTAGGTACCTGTTGGATTTCTGTTCAGAACACCATGGACTAGTTATTACTAATATTATCTTCGAATAGGTGGAAATTCTCATGGAGAAAAGACACAAAAAATAAGCAGTCTCACTGAACTATATTATTGTTGATAGCAACATTTTCCTGCTGGTTTGGAACACAAGAATATATAAGGAATATAAAACAGGAAGTGACCTCCATTTTCTTTTACCCAGGATACAACTGAATATATGATATTCGATTTTTAAGAGAACTGTGTAAGCAGCTTTTAGAAGTGACCGGTAGACTCAAATCTAAAATATTATTTAAGAAAAAAAAGTTTGTAAATAAGAACAAAGCCAAACCTTGGAGACTCATTGGACTCAGTGGCAGTCATGAAGAAGAAGGAACCGTATCAAAAGTTCCTAGCAAGTAAGTCAGCACGTGCTCTGAGAGGAAATAGAGAAAGAATGTAAAAATGTGAAGAACATAAAATTACCTAAAAAAAAAAAGATGCAGGAAGACTTCAATAAAAATATAGTTGATAAATAACAACAAGGTTACAAAATGTTTTGGAGGCTATTGAAAAAAAAGTTTAGAAATAAAGGAAAGATATTGATATTATAATGGAAAGAGTACTGGAAAAGAAGTTAGATGATAAAACTGGCATGAACACTGAAGATAGATATTCTAGATGCATAGAGTAATTACTTGAAAAAAGACTGCTAAATTATTCAAGAGGAATGTAATCAGAAGTACATGTATATAAGGAAAACTCATGTAAAAAACTTATTTAGGAAATTTTGCATTAAATATTATTATTATAATATGGGTACTGCCATGGAGTCTGAAGACTCATCGCAGAAGACCCAATCTATTCACACATTCTATCATACCTTTCCTTGAATCCATTAACAGACAAAGCACTCACAATTGACTCTGGCAACCCATTCCACTCATTCACCGTTCTCCAAGCAAAAATAGTCCCCACATTCCTATTAAACACACCTTTATTCAACTTCCAGGGATGACCCCTGTTCTGGTCCTTCTAGCCAAGTGCTGAAACATTTCCCCTGCATCTATCCTATAAAACCCTTTAAGGAAATTAAATGTTTCTATCATATCCCCTCTGTTTCTCCTATCGACCAACTTCTGCAATCCACATACCTTCAATCTACCCTCATAGGGAACATTCCACAGACCGCTCACTATCTTGATCACTTGCCTCTGAATCCTCTCCACCACTTTCTCATCCTCATGAAACCCAGGGGACCAGACTTGAGCTCAGTAATCCAGATGTGAGTGTATCAAGACCTTATAAAGATGAATGACAACTTCCTTATCTGTACTTGTTAACGTGTTCTTCTTATGGACTACCCTAGCAATATGTCCTCTAAACTTTAATTCTCTGTCTACCACCACCCGTAATTTCTAACTTCATCTATTTCCTGGAGTACAGTGCCATCAATGTGATACATAGCTTGCAATCTATTTATTCCAAAATGCATAACTTTACATTTCTTTACATTAAAATGACACCCAGTAACTTGTGTCCATACTGACAGCCCATTTAAATCATCCTGCAAGCTCTCCACATCACCTTGATTAACTATTACTCTACTTAATTTTTCCTATCAGCAAAGAACTGAATATTTCCTTTCAGTTTATTTCCTATATCATTATGTCCAAATTAAACAGCAATGGTCCCAGAACTGAACCTTGTGGCACACTATCTGTTTTCACCTCAATTCTTCCCCTCCATATACCACTTTTTGATATCTGTCCGGCAGCCACCCTCTTATCCACTTAACCAGTGTCATAGCCATTCTTATTTGTTCTAATTTATGTAACAGTGTTCCATGGGGTATTCTGTCAAATGTCGTTGCAAAATCATCGTGTAGCCATTTCCTTTATCTAACTTAGCTGTTACTCTATTATAAAAAATTAGTAAATTAGTAAGTTATGACCAACCCTTTCACAAAGCCATGTTGGCCCTCATACAGTATCATATTTTCATCTAACAGTTGAATTATCTTTTTTTTACCAAATTTTCTAGCACTTTTACCATGCTTGAGATATTGATTGGTCTATAATTTGCTACTGTAGTCTTAGAACCTTCCTTATGCAAAGGAATTATTTTGCACCCCTTTCCACTCCCTTGAAACTCTCCCAGAACTGAAACTTAAATTAAACAGCTAGTCAAAGGCATTGCTGGTTCCCTTGCACATTCTCACAAAACCCCCAGCTGATATCCCATCTAATCCCACAGCAGTGTTTACATTGAGATTCTGCAATATCCTAAGAACCTCCAATTCAGCCACCTCTGTTCCCACATTAGTGTCTGTCACATAGGTTAAAGCAGTAACTTCACTAGGATGATATATCCTTACAAAGTGGTCACTCATCATTCATTAAGGTTAATCTTCCGTAGTCATTCTTCCTCCTCGCCACATAATGCAAGAACTCTTTGGAATTTCCTTTGGCCTGCTCGGTTAGATTCTTCTCATAATCTTATAGTGCATTCCTTGCCATACTGGTCATCTTTATCGTCTGATACTTGTACTGTTCATGAGTTAGCTGGTCACTTTTCTTTCTATACCTTCCCCAACATTTTCTTTGTTTGCAGCTCATGCTTAACGATACTACTCATCCATCTGACTTCCACCTGATTTGCTCTCCTGACCCTCTCCTGATTTACTCCAGATATCCCTTGACTATACTCCATGCACTGTAAATATCCCTTCCCTTACAGATCTTTATGCCATGGTACTACTTCAAGCTACCCCCTAAGTGTATCATAATCACCTCATGCTTTGTAGTTCACATGTACCCCTGTTTACTTGAATTTCCACATGTTTTGCTACCTCCCAAGTCACGAACATATGGTCACTTTCCCCAATCGGAGACAATGTAGTCACATTAGTTATAGACAAGTCTTCTGATCCTATAACTAGATCCAACACTCTTGTACCCCAAATCCCCTCCATCACATTCTCTTTCAAGTAATTCTCTCTCTCAGTAGGTGAATTATTAGTTATAGACCTGTCTATCCCTAATGTAGCCACCTTATAGACAGGTCTTTTCATCCTATAACTAGATTCAACACACTCTTGTATCACATTCTGCTTCAAGTATTCTCTCTCTCTCTCAGTAGGTATATAAACTGCATTTCCTTCTTGCTATATGATCTTTCCTCCTTCTAATCTATGTCTCTAAAGTTGAAGTCCCCATAATAATTACTCGACTTTCACTCTTGGTAATCTGCTGATGCATGTCTTCCACATCATCCCTGGAGTCCCGGCCTATAGCCACAACCGGTTTTATATTTTGTCTTACTGGCCTCGATCTGACACCATATTGACTCAAAAGAACTGTCATCTTCCTGACTGACTCCTACTCTTGTTGGCTGCAATTCAACTGCTATCATCTGTTACCCCATCCTCTGTCCTGTTCTACTCTATCCACCCTGAAAATACTAAATCCATCACACTCTATTTCTGTAACTATGTCATCTGCTGTTAGCCAAGTCTCACTAATGCCTATAACTTTTGGCAAGGTTGCATTAACCAATGCTACAAACTTTTCCCTCTTATTCCTGATGCTTCTAGTATTAGTACAGGTATCATTTGATTAACGCGATTAATAAATTCCTCGATGTTACCGCGTATATCAAAATCTTATTAATCAAATATAATAATCAATGGTAAAAATTACAATTCATCTATGATCGTTTACTGTATTAATAATTCATTTTATATAGTACTCTTTTAGGAAAGATAAAGAATGAATGCAAAGTAAATGTTTAATAAATACTTATACCTACATTAGCTGCATTTCTTTTATCAAAAAAAAAGTTATCAAGAGTCATTTGAACAGTTTTAGTTTTTTTCTTATCAGCATAAATTCTACAATAACAAGCAAAATGACTCTCTAGACCTCAGTAAACAAGCATTCTTCAATTAACATATGGATCCATATCCATTACTTGCTGCTTAAGTGATTCTAAACTGCAAAATATTCCATCCAGTTCTTAGATTGTTATCACCTTCGGAACCTCATCTTTACATTCCATTTTTTTGTTGTCTTCATATGCACGTTGTTGTTCAATTTCAAGAAGATCGTATGTCACTGAAATCTTTTGAATTTGAATTCAAAAATTCTTTAACATCTTCTGCAACACCACCACCATCAAAACCAAGGTCTTCACCAAATACAATGATTTCTTCAACCACATTGTTCACAGCATTTTGAAAACCACCTAAGTCATTAGTGCATTCTAGCAAAAGGTTTTTCCAAACAGCTCTCATGTTAAAAGATACTTGCTCCCATGAGTCACGAATGTTTTCAATTGCATGTTTAATGTTAAAATTTTTCCAAAATTCTTGGAGCACAATCGCATTTTCTCCTGTTGTTGTTTTTACTGACTTCGAGAATACCTTTTTAAGAAAATAGGCTCTGAAAGTTGCAATGATGCCCATGTCCATGAGTTGTAGCAATGATGTTGTATTTGGTGGAAAAAATAAAACTTCACATTCTCACACAGATAATTAAGAGAATTTGGATGATCAGGTGCATTATCTAAAAGCAAATTTGAAAGCTAAGTTATTTCTCTTGAAATAAGCTTCAACTGTGGGACAAAAATAAGACTTAAAAAAATCTTCAAATAGGCTTTGGGTAATCCAAGCCTTCTGATTTGCCTGCCAAATTACAGGTAAAGAGTTTCTGTACACCATTTTAAAGCCCTTGAGTTCTGAGTTCAATAGACAAGCAGCAGTTTCAATTTGAAATCTCCATTAACATTCCCTCCAAGCATAACAGTTAAGCGATCTTTTGATACTTTATAGTGTCAAAAGCTACGCTGCTTCTTTTTTTTGACATAAAAGTTCTAGATGGCATTTTTTTTCCTGTAATATTTATGAAGAACATAATTTGTAAATACAGTAGCACCATTGGAGCTTGTTATACACCGGATGACATCATCATGATCACGACTTTCTTTCTCTGGCCAGGAAACACTCCTCGAGGCTTGCACGTCTTTGCATGGTAAATTTAAAGCACGTTAATTAAAACTTGCTGCATATATAAAGGAATTGTTGCATTAATCAAATCCAACGTTAAGCAAAGGATACCTGTATATAGAAACTGCAGCATCTCTTTAGGTCCCCAACCACCTTTACTTCCTGAAATATCTCCCCTATTCAATATTTTTGCTTGAGAAATTAGATTCTGCACTTATTGGTCATTCTCACACTCATTTGGCACACACACACACACACACACACACACTCATCTGCATCCACCCTAATTTCTTTAGTTTTCCTGATTTTATACATCCACGCTCTCAGTGCTCTCTAACTCTCTCTCTAACCATCTAACTCCAAATTCATTTAAGTGCAGTCCATGAGCACTGTACAAATCTTTACATCCATCAAACTCAGGCCATGGGTCCACAAACTCTACATCATTCGTTCCACACAACATGCGTATTGATTCATTAGCTATAACTGCCCTCCTTCTCAGTTTGCCTCTATCATAGTGATGGAGGTATAAAAATTAAATATGGAGGTATTTAAAAGTTTTAATCTGGCTATGCTGCATAATTCACAACACCTAATCAGATGATTGGAGTCCCATCAAACTTACTCATCTAGAAAAAGAGAAATAAGTGAGAACTATAGAGGAAATTCTCTACTAAATGTTCCAGGAAATATTATTATCCCAAGACCCCCATGAACTCAAAGACTCATCATGGGACTCATCACCTTTATCACACACACACACACACACACACACACACACACACACACACACACACACACACACACACACACAGCTCATCATACCATGCCTTAAATACATTCAAATTCTCTGGAGACACCATTCTCAGCAATGCATTCAAATCATTCACAACTTTTCATGCAAAAAAACTGCTTCTCATTCTGTTGCTCATACTTTCCTTATACAGCTTCCAGGGATGACTTCTTATTCTGGCCCAGTTTTTATGGAAGAGAAATTAAGAGAAGAACAAGCTAATTTCAGGCCAAACAGAAGTTGTCAGGATCAGATTTCCAATTTAACACAATTGAAAAATTACGGGAATACAACAGCGATCTGTATTTAAGTTTTGTACATCTGAAAAATACAACAAACTATAAAGCTGTTCAAAATGCTACAATTATATGGTGTAAATGGTACATTATATTGAGCAATACACTGGTTATATCTGAGTTCTAAGTTAGCAGTTAGAAGTGAAGGTAGTATGGGAAGTTACGATATATTGTTTTCACGCCATTAACAACTTGATGTGGACGTTATTTCCTGTGATTTGCATTTTTTTTCTCGGGTGGCAATACTGATTTTCGAATCGATTTATGCGGAAATCTGCACATTTCTGTTCCCAGATGGCAGTGCTTTTGGCTGTAGTTTCGTTTCCGACATCACGGTGATTTGCATGCTTGCAGCAGTAGTGTAGTGATGAGCGATACCATGATTTTTCAATCACAGTACGAATTGATATTGCAGAATTTCTGCTACGTAATTTAGCATGTGAAAGTTGCTTTCAAGTTGCGATGGTGGATTATCTATGTTAGTAGCATGGAGAAAAAAAGACAGAAAATGTATTTCGGTAGAAGAAAAGATGGCAATTCTGTGACGTGTAGATTGGCATGCCGGAACACGTGTGCATTTATCAAAAGATCTTGGACTCTCCATGTCCACTTTGAACACGATAGTAAAAAACAGGTCAAGCATTGAACTCAATGCAAAGCAATCTGGCACTATGTCCAAAAAAAAAAAAAAACCTAAAAGCAAAAACAATCAACAATTAAAGATTTTTTTAAATAGATAAATGTAAGTAATTGTAAATTCATTTATTTTCGGTTATTAAATTTTGTAATCTAGTATGTAGATACATACTAGCAGTAAGTCATCTTTTAGCCTTTTTTTAATGTTTTTTTTTTACATTTCCTGCTATTTACACTGCTATTTACAACTGACAAACAATTAACAAAAATGAAAAGGAAACAACTAAAGAAGAATTAGAAATCAGCCTGAAAGAAACAAGAAACGGAAAATCACCTGGAGAAGATAAGCTAGGTTCAGAACTATATAAATACACAGGAACAAGATTCAAACAAAGACTCTTATTATTTTAAAATAAAATTTATTCAACTGGTATCTCCCCAATAGAATGGAAAAAAGCAATTGTGATTCCTATCTTTAAAAAACATAATAGATATGACCATAAAAACTATAGAGGTATCAGTATATTAATTTCCTATTACAAGAATTTTCAAATTGCAAACTAACGAAATGTTCTGAAAACTTTATTTTAGAAGTACAGAATGGATTTAGAAAAAGGACGATCATGTATAGACCCTCCGGCCTTTTGCCTAAAATTAATAATAGAGAAAAGAAGAGAATACAATTTAGAAACACATATTGCATTTATAGACTTTGAAAAAGCATTTGACAAAGTTAAAAGAAACATATTATTTAACATATTAAAAGAAAGACAAATACCAAATAATATCCTAGAAGCTATCACAAGTATATATGAAAATAATCAAATAAAAATAAGATTAAATCACAAGCTATCATATACAAGAGGGCTAAACCAAGGGGTCCGACAGGGATGCCCCCTCTCTCAGCAACTCTTTTTAATATTTACTTAAATGAAATAATAATAAAATGGAATAAAAATTTACATCAAGGAATTAAACTTTCTCCTACAGTGAACTTAAACACTCTCCTTTTTGCTGAGGACCAAATAATAATTACAAATTCTGAAGATAACTTACAGAAAGCTATTTTAGATCTAAATGAGATAGCCAAAGATTATGGTATGATAATATCAACAGAAAAATAAAAAACTATGGCCTTTAAAGGACAAGATCCAGCAAGAACTAAAATAGTAATAGATAACAAGATCTTAGAACAGGTGAATTCATTTAACTACCTAGAATGTAAAAATATGATCACATATGAAAATGAAAAAGATATAAATGTAAAAATTGCAAAATATTTAAAAATAACAGGTGTAATTAACTCTATATTTAAACCAAACCTAGTTCAAAAACAGACCAGACTAAAAGTATACAATACATTAGCCCTACCAGTCTTAATGTATGGAAGCGAAATCTGGACAATAAAACAAAAAGACAAACAAAGATTAATAACAGCAGAAATTAAGTTTATGAGAAAAACTGCAAAGTATACCCTATTTGATCACAAAAGAAACGAAGAAATAATGAAAGAATTAAACCAAGAACCAGTAATAGAAAAAATTAAAAAATATAAACATAAATGGATGGAACACGTTCAAAGAATGAAAACAGAAAGATTACCAAAACAAGCCTTAAAATACAAGCATTAGGAAAAAGAAAACCAGGACGTCCTCTTAAATGATTCAACGATGACTTCTACGGCCAGAACAGGCCATGCTAGGCCTAAATCCTTGATACTCATGATGATGCTATTTACACTTTTTTCCATCAGTCCCCTGAAAAATGTAAAAAAGGGGTTTTACTGTATATATATATATATATATATATATATATATATATACACACACACATTATTATTTTATGGAGAGCTCATCCACAAGAGGTTGGTCAGCCCATAACACGCTAGTACTGCATAGGCTTTATGGAACTTATTCACATTTGATATGAAAGGCTGTGGATTGTATTCAATGAGAAACACATGAATTTCTGATAAATTTATCCAAACACCACGTTCCGCACTCACAGTCTCTCACAATAACAGTTAATCTACAATTCAGACAATATCGGTACACATGTAAATATAAATTTCACTTATCTTGCTGCAGCCCCATGATGACCGAGGATGAAGCTACAATATGAACATATCTCAATTACTATGCACATATTTGATTGCCTATGATTCTTAGGGATGAGCAACTGATAAGGATCAAGAAGCAAATAACCAACATGGCAATAGGTCTGTGGAATGTTCTGTATGAGGATACGTTGAAAATTTTTGGGTTACAGAGTCTGGATGATATTTGAAAAAAATAAAATAAAATAAAAAGGGAATATGATAACAATAAGTGACTAAAAAGTTTCTTAAGAGGATAGATGTGGAAAAAATTTTGATACATGATGGGAAGGGAGAGAATAATAGAATGACTTCTGCAAGTTATGTAAGAGTCAAAAAACGCATGGGAGGGAAAGGGTTATCAGAGGCAGGTAGGGTGTGGATAATGGTTACTATGTGTTTCCTCAAAGTTTCCTGCATTTTATGCAGGACCCACAAATGTCAGCATCCATAACTTGTTAATCCCTATTCTTGTCTGCTATGAGAACTGTGTGTACTTTTAAGTCATTTATGCCCATATTGTGAAATAAAAAAATAAAAAAAAAGAGTTCTTGGAGTGAAAGTCTAAATACAATACAATTAAAATATGGTTGGCATTGTTACTATTATATTTATTAGTACAGAAGTATTTATGTGTGTAAAGTTACATACCTCATAGACATGTTCCAAAGCAGGACCAAGATCTTCAAAATAATTAATATCATTCTCATCATAAACATCACCACCATAAAATATCTGTTCTGGGTGAGAAATTCTGAAAAATTTTTGTCAAAAGAAAATGTACCTTAAGTAAATACAGCAAAGTCTAAATTTGTATTACTCAAGGAAAATATTTTGATTTAATTTAATTAAAGTAACACCTATAAACAATCTACTATTACTGAATATGTGCATAAAATTATAGATAGGAAATTAACAAAGACTTTTTTTGTTCTTAATTCAAAATGTGTTTTTGTGTTTTGGTCCTAGTGGGATAATTTTATATACCACAGTACTGCCATTTTTAAAACACAAAAAATCAGCAATCCACATCTGGTGTCAGATAATTACATGAAAAGCAATGTACAAAACAAGAATTTGCAAACATGTTGAAATAATTATCCTAATCGCAAAGTTTAAATCTCTGTACAATTATATTTTGCTTAAGTAGCAAATACTGGAGATCAGATGTACAAAATATGTATAAAACACAAAAATAACTATATAAGCAAAAATTGGATAGATATTCTTTTTGTAATAGCCAAGGGAAAATGCATACTTATGACACTTTTCCTATTTGGGTAAACTTTGGAATTGCTATTAGAACTGATATTCAAACAATTCATAGAATCCACATACTCATCACTGACCCTGAATGTATCTATCATATGATATCTTAAATTCAATCTCCCTCTTCATATTTACAACATAATTTACTCACTATCATTCTATACATAAATCTAACCTTACTTCTTTGTACATCACATATCTAGGATACTCTTGAGCTTCTCCTCTCTCTCTTCATTCTCTATATAATCCTCCATATTTATTTAGTAAAAATCACCTTGCCAAAGTCTCTATCATATCATTACTTCCGCACCTATCGATCTCTGTGTATTCACCAATACATACTCCCTGATATATTGAACATCCCGTCAATCTGCAGAAAACAAATCCTCTTTCACAATTTGGGAGTGGTTGACATTTCTGAAATTCAACAAACAATGAACCACTGAAATAAAGGAAATTACTTACTAGCTGGATGCTATGTAGTCAGGTCGAAGTATGTGATATCCATAATAAACGCAGAGAAAAGGTAATCTCCATATCTTTGTACCAAACACTATCAAGTAACAAATTTATTGCTTAGGTGTGACATTAGCATTACTAAGGGATCACATATTATCTTATTAAAAGCATGAAATAGCACACACACACACACACAAAAGTTAGGATCTCAGAGCATGGTTTTTTTTTTCCCCCAGTTACTTTTATTACACAATATGAAATGTGGAACGGTTGATTACAGCTGAGGCAACTAAAACTATAAAATAGTACAAGAAGTGACAACTAAATTCTTAGAATGCACATGTAAAAACTATATCTGCTTACCAATAGACTAGGGGGTACTATTACCTTTGAAATAAACCTCCTGCACAGCAAAGCACTTAGGCAATGCTGCCACTGTTCATAACACTGTGCTTCTTATTCTGGAATGCTGTTTATTACTGTTACTACATGACAATGTCGGAAAATCTGCACCCTTTCAAGGTATTCTTCAGATATGGAAACAGCCAAAAGATGAATGGAGCTTAGTGTTATGAATACAGAAAATAGTACACTTTTGTGATTGATTTTTTTTTTTAGCCAGAAACTTGCAGACTACTGCATCATATGCAGGGGCACTCTCATGATAGATGATCCAGTTGCTTGGTCAAAGTTCGGGTCTCTTCTTATGAACAGCTTCATATAACCTTGCCAGGACTTCTAGCTAACAATGCTGGTTCACTGTTTATCCTTGTTTAAGGAATTTAAAGTGAACTGTGCTTTGTGATCAGAAAAACAAACAAGCATTGTCTCAATATGTGATCATGACAGTCATGCCTTTTTTCATCATGGGAAAGACAATGCTTTGGAGTTTTGTTTCAGGGTTGTAATGAAAGAATCAAGTTTCATCACCAGTGATAACTATATAAAAACAGTCACCTGTGAAGAAAGATCAGAATCAATATCAAGCTGTTCCAGCTTTTGATCTTCACTCAAAATTTAAAAACCTATCCTTACAGAAATTTTTCAATTCCAAATCATCCATCAAAATCTTCCTCACTGTTTCACTCTCTAAATTTAATTCTTTTGTCATTAAGTAGACAACCGTCTTTTGGAATAAACTAACTGATGTACTTTTTCCATATTTCCAAATGTTTGATGAGTTTGTGGTTGATCAGTTCTTTCATCATCACTCAGATCTTCCTGTCCCCTCTTTAAACCCCTTACACCACTGAAATACACTCAACTTTTTAATATATATGAAATCTCTTTTCATGTCACCTCTTTTTTCCTCTCTATCAAGCTCTGCAGCACACATTCACTTATTCTAGTGGTAAGGCTCATACATTGCCTATTCATACTGTTTTTAAAGAAATTACAACGTGAACTAATATAAATAATAATAAATTTAATTAATACTTCCAATATCTCAGTAAAGTCCAACTTTCATCATCAGAGAATGAAATATAATAAGATATGTGCAAGCAAGGCACCACACTTAGTAATGAGCCCTTAGTAAGCTATTCTATTGGGGTAGTTTCATGCACCTAAATTTGTTGAGGTTAGGGTAGTTTCTTAAGGTAGAAGCAAATTCAAATTCAAGAAAAAGTCTTTCATATTTATACTTGCTGTGATGGAGTAGAGTGACCTTCTTTCAGTGTATTCTATGGTGGGTGTCCAAAGCATGGTCAGCAAGTCCTGAATGGCTGTAATGGTGGAAACAGATATAGTGCTTATGTTCAGCAATTCTGATGTTGGCTATTCTGCTGGTTTGGCCATAAGAGGACAGTTTACAACTACATGGGACCTGGTAAACACTTGGCAGATGTCCAGGGACTGAGGTTGGTCTTTGGTGGAGCAGATAAGGGATGCTAATTTTTTATATGATCTTTAAGCGGTTAAAAGGTTGTATTTCTTTAAGATTTTTGTTAGTTTTTCAGACATGTTTTGGATATGTGGAATACTGTTGGATTCTGAATGAAGAGAAATGGAAATTGTTAATACATCATTCAGAGTCCAACATAATCTACCATTCCCTGAGCAATTTTTTTTTTTTTTTAACTAATAGTCTCATGCTCATAATATGTTATTTATATAATTTCTTTCAAGTTATGTTAATCAATATTTATTTATTTATATATTTTTGGGATAAATTACAGTTATGAAAAGCTGTGTATTAAAATATTATTTATTTTGTGAATTTAATTCCTTTAATATAATGTTAAAAACTGTAATATGGACAATTTTAATGTAGCCAGGAAATTCCTTAAGATAACACTTGATTGGTTGCTATGAGAAATTATGTTAAATTGTACATGTTTTTGGTCATAAAATGTTGCAAAATATAAGACTTATTGTTAAATTGACCATATATTTAAAACGTACTTCTGTTCATACAAATTGCCTACCAGTTTCGCTAGTAAATGACTAGCTTTCTCAAGGCTTGCACAGTACAAAAAATGGTAAATGCAAAAAGGTTTAAGAATACAAATTAAATGCTCTACTATATGTAGATGATATCTTCATCATATGGAAGGACAACTTAGAAAACCTACATATGTTTGTTAATAGAATCAATGCACTCCACAAAAAAATAAAATTTACTCTAGAAGTAGAAAATAACAAACAGCTGCACTTCTTGGACTTACTAGTAAAAAGACAAGGTAACAGTATCAAACTGTCAATTTACAAAAATCCAAAATTTGTTGAGCCCTGATAACAAGGATCTGAAAAAGGCATTGGATAAGATGCCAAAAGAAAAGCTGTTCAGAACCTATTATCATGGTCTAAATGAGATTTTATTCAAAGCAATGTATAACTTATACTTACTTTGTAGGTCATTGTTGAAACTGAAGGATGTACTGGAAGATAGTTTGATGTCTAGCTAAGTATTTAGACTTAGGTACTAGTTTAAACTCATTATTAAGTTTAATGGAATGAATACAGCAAAGAGAAACAATTAAACTCAAGTTTAATGGATCTTATGGTTTGTCTCAGTCATAGAGATGTCATCAGGGATACAAACTTAAAACTTCAAAAGCACACAAGCCCTGTGAGAGATGCCCTAGAGCATCCCTTGTATGACTTCAGGCTTTTGGTCTGACTTTTTTCCACTTATAGTTTAGAGTGTTATTTGTGTGTGCTTTTGCAATTTTAAGATGGCATCCCTGATGTGGCTGGGAGCCTTATCTGTGGTGTGATATATCTTGTGCGTGTGTCAGTCAGAAGCAGCTTTCATCAGCTCTTGATGCCCCTCCCATTATCTCTGTGACAGATGAAATACAGGATCCATTAAATTTGTGTTTAATTGTTTTTTGTGCTGTATTATTCCTTATTTAACTCATTATTAAATCTAATAATGAGTTTGATGTATAATCAGATGTAAGACAAGGATGTCTGTTATTCATCATTAATCTGGATCCCCATTATAAGGGAAAATATCATTAAATCTAGTATCAAATTAAAAATACAGGGTATTCAAAAATTACCTTTACAATTTCATACAATATAAAATGTCAACCAGGAGGTGTAGAAAAACTGAGAAACTTAAGTTTTTCTGAATACCAAATTTTGACAAGTTTTTTTTTTTCTCTCTCTCTCTTTTATCAGATCTTCCTCAGTCACAACGAATCCACAAGAAAAAGCACTGTGTTAAGTGGTTTGTTCAAACAAAATCTGATACACAAGACTGCAAAGGTTTAGAACTCATTACAACAGAGCTTAGTATCAAAAGTTTATGGAAACTGGAAGTGTGGACTACAATAAAGGTGCAGGGTGGCCTTGAATGTCTGAAGATGTCACACATATTCAAGAGGCCTTTGTTCAAAGTCCATACATGTCAGCATGAATTGCATCATGAGTTACTATTGCCCCATTTTGCCAGTGAATGATGCCTTGCAAAAACATCTGAAGTTGTAACTATTGCAAGAGATTATGCAAGATGAGAGGGTTGCCCATAAGGAATTTGCAATGACGTTACTTGACAAAGTTGACCTGGACAATGGTTTTCTAGCAAGAATCATGTTTTCTGATGAGCCAACTATTCATGTTTCAGGAAAAGTTAAATGTGCATCTGGGTGCCAGAAAATACGCATTGCATAGCAGCGCACATTAGAGATGGTCCAAAGGTAATGTGCTGTGTAGCCTGTTACATGACTGCCCAATACCCGTTTTCTTCAATGAACTAACAGTGTCCTCCAACACCTGTCTAGACATGCTGCAACACTGTCTATCCATAATTGGAAGACTACAGGCCTATGTTCAAAATATTAGCCCTCTCTCTGATGCTCGCTATGCAAGTGAAGTCCCATGATATGTCACTCAATGTTGAAGTTATTATAGTGACCCACACACTGTCAAGGGAGAGATTAAGAACCATAATGTGCCACCTTGCAAAGTAAAAGTAACTGTTATGAAGATTTTTTTTAGTGGGTTATTTTTTTTTGTGCTTTTCATTGCTGTGGGGTTTGAAGTTACTTGGTTGTAATATTATTTTTATTGAGCTCTTGTGGAGGTGAAGATCAGGGCGAGCAGGTATTTTCAGGTGGAAATGGGTGGATGTGGGCACAGCATGGTGGGATGTCGGTCACCCTGTGACGTGCCCACAGGGTAAGTGTATTTTTTGGTTGTTTTTGAGCTGAGGAGGGTGCGTTGTGGGAGGTGTCAGCCATGGTGGGTGGGTGTTTTCAAGTGGAAATGGGTGGGTGGGTAGGGTGTTTCAGGTGGGAAACGGCATGGCAGCATCCATGTGTGCACAGGAGGAATGTGTTTTTTTTTAGGTAGGGCACAGGAGGTGTGTGTGCGTGTACCCTGATCTCCTATGCCACAGGCCAGAGTTGTTTGGTTCTTGTTGACTGCAGCATTTGTGATACTTTTTTTCATGTTTTTTTGGGTGTGTTTTGTTTGTGTTGGGTTAGTGATTTGCTTGTTTCACTGACTTTAAATGGTCAGGTTAGTTCTGAGGGCCTGGTGGCTCTCAGAGAGCTAACCTGACCATAAGAAATAGCACATTTACAGAAATTTGATATTAAGTGAAGAAATACTACCCGTGACATCTCCATGCATGAATAAGTTAGCAATCATTGTAACAGAAGAATATACAGAATACAACATAACTTATTAGTTTTCATTATCCATCACCAAGAATAAGGATGTTTTTCAATTTAATTTTCACGTACTCATTACTAGGTTTTGCATGATGTAAACAATGCAAAGCATAGTCAGAAATAAATTAGAGAACTTTTAATTTCTTTGCTGCATGGAAAAATTGATGAATATCATGTAATTAGTTGAAGTTTAGTGAATAACTGATTATGGCATTTATTATATATTATAATATGTCATAATGGTTTGTAGATAAAAAATAATGAAGATAGAACCGTTATGAACAAATGAAAGTATAGTAGATCAGTTGTCATTTCCTTCAGATGTTTGTAATGATTCTGCTGTAAAAATAATCAAAATTTACAATTATGAATATTTTTACAATTGTGTCTCTATTCTAGTACATTATTAGTTTTGGTTTCATAACATGTATATTGGCACTTGCGATGTGCCTGTTATTGATATTATTAATGTCGAAATGGAATGTTAGGGACAAGTTTCCAGTTAAAGACGAGGAATTTTTTAAGTTAATTAATCCAACCTTTGTAACTTCATTCTCATGTGATAGTCCTGAAAGCATAGAAACATTTTTTAAATATGCTGAAAAAAATTAGATTGAGGAAAATGGTCAGATTTCCATTTGTTAATTATACTTCATAATAAATTATTGGTTAAAGCCAAAACATTCTTAAACACATCCTCTTTATTGAGAGACACTGACAGTTATGTAACATTTAAAAGTTTGCTAATATCTGAATTTTCAGGTGTGAGAGAATTAAGGCCTAACATTTGGAAAATTCATCACTTCATTCAAGGTAATAGGGAGTCTGTATCAGAGTATTACCACAGACTTTGGAGCATTGCTTATAAATTTAATGTTTCATCTGGAAAGAGAGATCTTTAGAATGGTTGCTGTTTAATCAGTTTAGGCATGGCCTTAAAGATAACGTGAAAGAAACAGCATACAAGAAAAAAGGTTAAAAATCTTGAACAATGTTCAAGATTTTTAACCTTAAAGATATATTTCATTCTGCAAACAGTAAACAGGTAAACTTGTTTCAGTTTAATGAAACTTATTCTCCTAACACAGAGGCTGTAGATAAAGTGAGAGAAGGGAAGTTTAAAAAATTAAAAGTTGCTAAGAAAAAGAAACAGTCTAAGGAAATTTCTGTGAATTTAACTAAAGATGTTCCAGAATCTGAGTCCAAGGTACAATCACACGACTTGGGAAAAATAGAAGAACTAAAAAAAACATTTCTTAGTGAAGAGGCAGAAAGACAGCAGAAACCAATTGTGAAAGGACAGGAACTTTTGTTTAAGATGATATCTGATTTAACAATATCTAAGAATCCTACAGATAATCAATCTTCCTCTTGTAACTCTAATGGTATTGACAAATACCATTTGTTTTCACCTTAAGAAATCTGAGCATACATGAAATTTTGAAAATTATTATTATTCCGATAATATATTGGCAAAGACAGAAATGTCAAACTACTCATTAGACATGGGTAAAGCTAAAGGAAGCTCAAACTCTGAAAGAGAGTTTAATGTAGCATTAGCTCCTTATGCTAATGGAGATAATCCTTTGACAGTTCTACATTTATTGAAAATGTACCTTGTGAAATCTTACTAGACACAGGTGCACATATTTTGCTCATTTCTTATAGTTTAACAAAATTAAAATTTTAATTCCAAATGACATTTCAGTTTTAAGTTATCCAATTAAGCTAAAGGGCATATTTGAATCAGAAATTTCAGGTGATAAGCAAATAAATGCTTTTATTTCAATCTTATTTTTCTTTGAAAGTTTGTCATCCATTAATAGTTCTTCCAGAATCCTCTAATCCAAATGTACAAGTAATATTTGGAAAATATTACTTGTACATTTGACGTTTCAGAAAATTGATTTTCTGAAACGTCATGCTTTTGCATATAATTTTGTTGATGGTACAGTGTCCTTGTGTGGACTAAAATACTGTTTGGACAGGACATTAGGTGACAAAGAAAAATTAGAGCAGTCTTCTGAAATTTTTAAACACACTGATGATAATGATCAAGTGTTTAATAGTGAGACTCTAAAGAAAGATGAGATGGAAAACTGAGGAAATAAAAGAGAACCTAGTGCAGAATTCAATGAAATTAGCAAACACTAGTGAAGAAAGGAATAGAATTCTGAAATTCTTTAAATCTGCCTTCGAATTTTTTTCTGGTGTTTTCACAGAAGATATTGTTTCAATGTCTTGCATTAGTGCAGTAGAACACTCAGTGCAGATTTGTACTCAGTCTCCTATTTACATTAGACAATATCAGACTCCTTTAAAATACATGGAGTGTTTTCAGAAACTACTGCAGGAATATGAAAGGGCAGGAATAATTGAGAAGTCAAATTCTCAGTGGAATAGCCCATTCATCTTAATTGAAAACCAAATGGAAGCCTAAGGATTGTCTCAGATTTGAGAGCCATCAATAAGGTTACAAAAGCCTATTGATTTTCCTCTGTGTAAGTGTAATTGTTCCTTTTCCTCAACAAAAGTATACATTTTGTTGAGGAATTATTGATCTGTTTGGAAGGAGCACAGTATTTTACAAAACTGGATTTAAGTTCTGGGTACTTTCAGATCCCTTTTGAAGAAATAAGATAAAAATTACTTTGCATTTACTACTAGATGGTAAAAATATCAGCTATGTAGATTACCACAAGGTGCAAGAAATTCTGCCATGTCATTCCAGTCTTTAATGAATTTTGTGTTATCAGATATCATGGGAAATGAAGTCATCTGTTTTCAGGATGATCTTTTAATTTATTCAAAGGATATAGGTAGCCACTGTAAAATCCTGTGGATTCAAGAGATTAGATGAAGCAAATCTATCTTTAAAGTGCTCTAAATCTAAATGCCAATTTTTCTTAAAAGAAGTTGAATATTTAGGTTATAAAATCAGCAATGAAGGAATTATGCCAACTCAGTCAAATGTAGAATGCATATTACCAGCTAAACCTCCAAAAACAGTTAGGCAAGTTCTTAGATTCATTGACACATTAAATTTCTATAGAAAATTTATTCCTATTTGTTCACAGCTATTGAGACCCATTGTGTACTTGACAAGGAAAGGTATTGGATTTATTTGGGGCAAAGCTCAACAAGAAGCATTCAACAACCTAAAACTGGCATTAACTAAAGCTCCAGTTCTCATGTATTCTAAATTTGGTGAAATTTTTTATCTTTCTACTGATGCTTCGAATGACTGCATTGCTTCTGTGTTAGAACAGAAAGAAGAAGAGTTTAAGCCAGTAGCTTTTATTAGTAGGAAACTATCAAGTCCAGCATTGAACTATTTGACCTTAGAAAAGGAAGCTCTAGCAATAATTTTTCCCTTGAGAAAATTTAGATACTTGTTGTTAGGACAACCTATTAAAATAAGATCTGATCACCAGCCTCAGTCATTCCTAAGTACTATGAAGGATAAAAATCAACGTATAATTAGGTGGGCACTGGAACTGCAGGAATATGATATTGGTGTGGCTTATATTCCAGGAAAAAGAAATATATAGTAGCTGATTACTTATCTAGATATCTAGGATCTGACGATGATGAATCATCTGGGAATAGCCATTTGAATCAAGATAAAGAGAAATCTAAAATTCATGTAGCTCATAAGATGAATAAGGAACCTAGTTCACAAATCTCGGAAAAGGATGAGATTGTCCAAGCTCAGAAAGATGATTCCATACTATTTATGAAGCAGTATTGGGGGGGGGGGGTGAAACTCAATTTGATACATTTTTAAACCTGGAAAACTTATATTTAGATAATGATAGATTATTCTTATCTAGACAAATGGAAGAAGGAAGGTTGAAAGTGAAAATATTGGCACCAACTCAAATGATTCCTTGGATTACGTACACTTTCCATGATTCTGACTTGGCAGGACACCAAGGCTTTTCTAGAACTTGGGAAAGAATAAATGATCATTACATCTGGAAAGGTATGAACAGTGACATCCTCACATATGTTAAATTATGCCATAAGTGCCAAATAAGATCCCCCTTCAGATGAAAAGCTCCTACAACTATTTCCAATCCCAATCAGACCTTTTCAGGCTGTTGATATTGATGCAGTAGGTCCACTGCCAACTACTAAAAAGGGCAATACATATATTCCTAACCATAGATTTGCTAACTAGATTTCCTGAAGCAATCTCAATGAAGAATCAAACTGCAAAGATTATTGCAATCCGCAAACAATAAAATGAATGATTAGGACACATCTTTTTCAAGCATTATTTGCATGCAGATCTGCTTTTCATTCTGCTATCAAAGAAAAATCATCTTTTGCTTTATATGGTTTTGATGTAATCTTTCCTCATGAACTCGTTTCACTCATTCCTAATACAGGATATAATGACAATAAATGAGTACCTAGCTAGTAGTAGATAAATTTTCCAGTACTCATAGGTTAGTAGGTGAAATAAATAAAGTTCACAGAAAACCAGACAGTATATTAATCATTTCAAAAGTATAAGTCTTTTGCACTAGGAGATTTAGTATTGTTAGATGATAAATCTAGTATAAAAAGGGTTGGGAAATGGAAGGAAAGCTTCAGGTCCATATAGAATTCTAGAATTCAATATGGACCTGAAATTCATCTTGAATTCTAAAATTCACAGAATTTAAGAATTCAAGATGTCAGAAATCCCAGTAAAATTATAAATATACACTGTGATAAAAATGTACACTAAAAAAAAAAGGTACTTTTTAGGAAGTAGAAATTTAATTATGTTAGGAGACAATATGAATAAAATATTGAAAGATGAGGGTTGTTTTTCTGATACTAATTGTGTATCTCATTCACAATCAGATAGTAGGAAAGGGAATAGTTTCAAACCTTATAAGATCCTTTGCTGCGTAATTCAATTACACAGCAAAGGAGAAAATTAAATTTGGGTAAAACAAAACCTAATGCAAGAAATTCCAGAAACCCCAGGGTACATAATTCAGATAATGTACAACATAAGAGTGATGATAATGAAAAAGATTCTTACATGGATGAAATAATAGAGTATCATAGGTTAGTTAACTTAGAATTAAATAAACCAGAGGAATGTGAAAATACCTCTAATTTAGTTAATGAAGAATCTCAGCCTGTAGAATTTGATTTTGATAGTGATGATTCTGTAAATTTAGGACATAATTCAAATAATTTAAGTGAAACATTTGAAAAGTACAGAAATTAAATTAGTAAATATAATGAATCGGAAAATGTAAATTCCCAATTATCTCTAGCATCAGATGATTCTGAAACCTAGTACCCATTCAGAGTTGTAAATAATGATCAGCAAAAACCTCCTTATTATTTAAGTTCTAGGCATAAGAATTAAAAGAATTGTAAGTTTTGTCAGATGAGTTAAATACACCCATATCTCGTTATACGGCCAAGATACGTTCATGAAAAGTCGGCTGTAAAGCGAAATGCTGTATAACGAATCATTTATTTCCACATAAAGCCGTATAAATTCGGTAAGATCCATTCCAATTTTATAAAAAAAATAGAAAATCATTGGGTTTCTGGTTGAAAATGCTTTTTTTTTTTTCATTTAAAATATCGTTTACATTAGTTATTAATAAAAACAAAAATATAATTCTATAATACGTACTAATAAAATAAAACACAAATAACAAATGAATGTTGTTTTTTTTTTAATTTTCGAATCAGTCTGATGACGAATTGCACGGCATCACTTCATTAATGTCACCATCTGTTGTTGTTTGAGGACCCAGTTTAAAAATTTGTCCACCATTTGTTGTATTGCATCCCTTTTCTTTTTATTTTGCAATTCTTTGTAGCAGTTAATAACTGTGTTAATGCTGCAAGAAACTTTGGCACTACATTCTTCATTAGGATCGTTTTAAAGTAGGATGTTTATTCTTTGTTTGAAATGAGTAAGCACATTCGATAAATCCTTTGAGGTTAATTGCCGGCAAACAACTGGCTCTTGTTGTTCCTCATCAAATGTACAAATTATGTGCTACGCGAAGATTGCGCGACTACAAGATGACGCAAGTAGTTCCTGCGCAGAGCGGTGTGGCTGGCCTAGAATACATGACAAAAGATGTACACAGGGGATTTCCCAACTTTCTGGCCGTATATTGAAAAATTGTAGGCCGTAAATCAAAACTTAGCCATAATTACACAAAGTCGTTATAGCGAAAAGCTGTATAGAGAGGTATGAGTGTATTTAGAAATTGTTTAAAAAAAAAAAAGAAAGATGAAACTGATGTAAAAATAATCATAATTTACAATTATGAATCTTTTTACAATTGTTTTTCTATTCTAGTATATTATTAATTTGGGTTTCATAACACGTATATTAGGACTTGCGATGTGCCCATCATTGATATTATTATTGTCAAAATGCAATGTAAACCATTCAAAATTGATGTCTTTACTGATTCTGATAGGTATGTTACTTCCAATTCTTTTTATTGTAATTTAAAATTATTAAATATTGAGATATTTATTATATGTTTTGTAAAGGTATTCTCATTACGCTAACAAAGACAACGTGTCAGCCATTATAGGTAGCTTCTCGCTTGCCATTTAGATGGAGTGCACACGCTCACTGAGGAAACTGATGGGTGATTGACAGCTGACAGAGAGAGAGAGTTCGGTATCTGGAGGATGGAGGAAAACAAGTAGGGAGAAAATTAAAGTTTTGAGAATAGCAACCAGAGAATTTTGTTCTTATGAAGTTTTTAAGAAAATGTGACAGTTGGGAGAATATTAATAGAAGATTCCGAAAAGGAATCCTAGAACTGTGAGTCTTTAAACTGGAGGAGTTGAGACTGTCAACAAGCATTTAGTAAATAAAAGAAAATATTGGAGTTGACATTCTAATTGAATGTTCAAGGAAACGCAGAATGGAAAGTTTCATCTTCTGTCAGAACACCGGATTACTATGGAAAAGGCAATTGGTGAAATTTGAAACTGTAATGTGGCTTAACATGAAGAGCTCAACTTAGATATGTTGTTTATGAAGTAGTGTAAGAAACTTCTTTCTCTGGTACAAAATTTAGTAAATTGTGCATGAAATAGAACTGCAAGAGGTAAGAATATTTATATTTCAGTGAGACAGATGGAATAATATTGTATGCTACATAAGGGAGATAAAAAAAGATCCCACAAAAAGAAGAAGAAAATTTTTATATTTTTGGAAAGGGCCTGACAAAGAAACTGACTCTGTTTTTGCAACAACAAAAAATTAACATTTTTTTTTTTGTTGTTGTTGCAAAAACAAGATGTTTAGTCTGGTAGACATGATTACGTATATGTTAAACAACCCAGTAATAGAATGAGTCAGAGAATGAATGATTTTAGTATTTTTGGATAAGAAAATCTCTAAAGTGTAGATTTATTTTAGAAGGTCTTGGATCCAGTTATTTTTGTAGTTATGTAATTTTATTTAATGTATGTATTATTTTAATTTCATTAAATGTGTATATATATTTTTTTTTTACCACTTGATCACTTTAATCACTTGTCTTCGACTATGTAGCAAGTTTCAGAGCCATGCACATCATCATATGCTGATACCGAACTGCAACCAGTTCTTCCAGTTCTCACATATCATCTTTTAGCAAGATGGCGCACCGCCACATTGGACCTTGATTGTCTATAAGCTGCTGAAAAAGACATCACAGAAGGTTGATTGGACATGGAGGTGCCTACACCTGACACCACACTTAACGATTTCTTTCAAAGATCATGTGTACAACACTCAGGTCACAGGAAATAATGATCTGAAGGTAAGAATCAAGAGGTACTCTTGATTCTTATCTTCAGATCATTGATTCAATACATTCACATCAATGCTTGCAGAGGTGCTGCAAGCATTGATGTGAATATATTGCAGCATTTAGATTATTGTCTGGATGTTTTGTGAATCACTAATGGTGCTCAAATTGAATGTTTGCAACTTTGTTACTTCAATTAAAAAAAAATTTCTGGGTTTTCTTTGTCCGAATTTCCTTGATTAGTAATTTTATTTGTGTTAATAAATATTTCATTCAGAAATTGTAAAGATAATTTTCGGACATCCTGTATTCGCTCAGCTCAGGATCTTTATTGTATAATCTACACTCCCAAATAAGCCCACAACAAATCTTTGAAATTCTTAACTGAAATGAAGAATTACTTTTTAATACTGGCAAAAATCAGTATTAAAAAGACAAACTATGAAAACCAATAATGGCATAAAAAATATCAACTGCATTCAAAATGAAGAACCTATACATCAAGTAAAATATTTCAGCTATTTAGGCTAATATTTTGTGAAGATAGAAAATTAAATATGGAAATAGATAATAGCATACTTTATACTAAATCAGGAAGTATCATCCTAGCTTACAGATCCTTTGGAGTGAAAAGATTACAAGCTGTATATGGTAATAATGAATTGATAATAATGAACTGCAAGAAACTGATTGGAAGGTGGACAGGATTGAAAACATTACTGAAAATGTTGACAAAACAGTTCAAAGTTTCACTTGGGTGTTTCAAGGCACACTGACAAATAGGGATAATGAAATTATTATCCCTTTTTATATATCACTTATTGCTGTCTCTTCCAACTGTTCTCATAGGGAACATTCCAAAATATAGTTGATCGGTGAAGAAAAAAGAATAATGGGTCACACTAGAAAGTTGTATAAGAGTGAAGTTATCAAAATCATTAGGACTAGATTTGTAATGTGGCTGATGAGTAGAATGTATTGCAGTTATACATTCTATTCATTAGCCACTGATTAGTAGAATGAGTAATGAGTAAAGTGGCTAATGAGTAGAATGTATTGCAGTTATCAAGATCATGAGGATTAGATTTGTAGAGTGGTTAATGAGTAGAATGGATTGCTAATTGGCAGCTACATGCTTTTCATTAAAGAGGTTAAGGAGGGATAGGCTGCATAGAGATATTTACATAATAATACATTACAGAGTACAAAAATGTTGCATTATTATCATTGTTCTAACTTTTATAAAACTTTTGAAGTAGAATTCACAGAACCATTACTCAATCTCAAAAACAGTGTTCATTTCACTGAGAACAACTCACTTATATAAAAAAAATAATTTTATCATAAAAAACTGTATTGAATTTGGTGTTACGTTTCCCATTTTTTTAGTATTACCTCTCATCTATTCAAAATGGCTAATTCACTGAAACATGTTTCTATATCTATATGTTTACTGGGCATTTACAAATACCATATGGTCACTCCAATGCTCAATGATGTGTCACATCAGGCCTTGCCATGTAGTCCTGTTGTTTACTTTTCTGGAGGCCTCAACTCTCTGAAGATCAGTCACTCCATACACACACCATCCATCCATCTCACTGATGGTCTACCACTTCCTCTTTTTTCAAGGAACTGTACCTTCTATTACTGTTCTGAGAAGTCTCCCTTCCATCCTTTCAATATGTCCAAAATATTTTAACTTTCTTCTGTCAATATCCTTAAGGAGCCTTAAAGTTCTACTGATCTTTTCTAACACGTATTCATTTGTACGCCTTTCAGTATATGATATCCTCAACAGCCTTCTGTAACACCACATCTCAAAAGCATATATCCGTTTCTTATCTAACTTCTTTAGGTTCCAAGTCTCACATCCATAAGTTGCTGTTGGAAAAACAACCATCCCATCCAAAATCCTCACCTTTGTTCCCATGGAGATAGATCCATCCTTCCAGATTTTAGACAGGTCTCTGACTGTTGTTTTAGCCATTCCTAACCTTCTTCTGATGTCTTCTGAACAGCAACTCTTCAGATTGATAATGGATCCCAGGTACTCAAACTTGCTGACTTCTCAAGAGCTTCCCTGTTTGTATTTCCTTTGAGAACCATAATCTTTGTCTTGCTAGGATTGAGTTGAAGTCCTCTGTTATTATTGATCTTGTTAACTTTGTCAAGAATTAGTCCTAGTTCTTCCATGTCATTACAAAGGAGTACTGTATCATCACAGCATACCTCAGATTACTGATCAATCTACCTCCTATCCTAATTCGTTTTGAGTTCATCCAATGCTTCATGCATGATGTCCTCCACATATATACTAAACAAGTGAGGAGAAAGTAAACATCCTTGCCTTACTCCTTTTCCAACTTGAAGCCAGTCAGTCAATCCAACACCTGTTCTTACCATGGCTTCTTGCTCTCTGTACAAGTTGGCTATCAATCTAAAGTGTGTTGAGGAGAACCCATTCTTTTCATTACTTCCCACAGTTTCACATGCTGAACACAGTCAAAAGCTTTAGAGTAGTGTAAAAAATACATTCCCAGAGGAAGTCTCAATTCTTTATATTTTTCTATGATCTGTCTAAGGCAAAGGATCTGATCTCTGATGCCCTTAACTTTCCTAAAACCAGCTTGTTCCTCAGACATCTCTGCCTGAACTTTGGGCTCAATACTATTTAGTATGATCTTCAATAAAATTTTGCTTGCATGAGATATTAAACTAATAGTTCTATAGTTCTTGAACACCTTCATATCACCTTTCTTATTTCTTAACTCACCAACTTCTTTCAGTCTCTAGCCCATGACCCTATCTTCCATATCCTTGTAATCAATCTATGAAACACTCTTATCCTTCCTTTCCCTGTAGCCTTAATTAACTTTGCTGGGATTTCATCCACCTGGGACCTTATTGCTGTTAAGCTGCTATTTCTACTTCATGTCTAAGTGGAGGAGGTTCCAAATTAAAATTTTCCTGGTCAGAGGGCTCCACATTTTCTTTATCCACTCTGTTGTACAGTTCCTCACAGTATTCTTTCCACCTGTTTTTGATTTCCAACTCTTCTGTTAGTAATGTTCCATTCCTGTCTTTGATGACATTCAATATGGGCTTAAACTTGTGCTTTAAGTTACGAACTAAATAAAACATCCTTTTATAATTATGCCTTCTCATCTGGAACTCTATTTCTTCACCTTTATTAGTATAGAACTTTTCCTTGTCTTGCTTGATGGGTTTTCTGATTTCTCTATGTAATCTCTTATATTCTTCAGTCTCTGGGCCTCTTTGTTTTTCCAACTGCCTGCTTTTGATTAGTTCCCATGTTGAATTTGATATCCATGGGTCTCTTGGTCTTCTTATTGGGCTCAGAGATACTTCTTTGCTGTATCCCATATTATCACCTTGACTCCTTCCCAAAGCATTTCCGGTGAGTTCTCCTCACTAGTCTCCAGAAAATCATCCAACCCAGTCGATGTTTCTTCCGTGAATCCACTAGGAATTACTCTAACATCCAATCTAGTAGGATGTGCCTAACCTGGAAGTTTTCAGAGTCTTAGTCTTACTTTGTCTTTTACTAGCTGATGGACTGTACCAAAATCTGCTCCAGGACAAGTATGCACATCAGAGATGCTCATCTTCCACCGCTGGAGAGCCAGGATGTAATCAATCTTGTACCTTGACCTATCAATGTTAAATATTCAAGTATAGGTCCATCGTGGATGTTTCTGGAAGCAGGTATTGGTAATAACTAATCTGTTAGCATGGGCAAATTCCACCAGTCTTTCACCATGGGTGTTACGTTCACCCAGTCCAAATATGCCCCACTCTGGCCTGACTAATACTCTTCCCTCTTTTGCATTTAAGTCCCCTAAGATGTAAAGTATGTCTCTTGTTGGTAGGTAGTCCAAAACAGTTTGTAAGTTTTCATAGAATTCCTCACTCTCTTCTTCTTCAGGCCAATCCATGTGTGGGTGCATAAACTACCATGATTAATACATTGGTAGGCTGAGCCTTAAGTCTAATAGAAAGTATCCTATCATTAATGGGGTTATAACCATGAAGACTTCTTGCCTGAGCTGTCTTTAGTATCACAGATACCCCCATGATGTTTTGAGTCACCACCTGAGTAAATAACTAGCTTGCCATCCTGTCTTTTGAAGAGACCTTCTCCATTCCATCTGATCTCTGTAATTCCCACGACGTCAATTTTATACCTGTCCATCGCTTTACAGACAACCTCAAGAGTAGTCATCTGTAAACCCTGAACATTCCATGTGCCTATGTAAAATTCCCTTCTAAGATTAATCTTATACCTTCTGTTAAAAGTTTATTTTTCACTTGGTTAGACTATAATAAATTTAGTTTAATCCTTTATCCAAGTGTGAGGAAACAAAGTTTCCTCACACTTGGATAAAGGGGGGGGGGGGCAAGAAGAAAAGAAAGAAGGAAAGAAAAAAAAAGGGGGGGGGGCAGTCTACAGATAATATAACAGATGTATATTATGATAAAAAGCCAAATGGCTATTTTTTCTGATGAAGTTAATTAAATTAAGGGGATAAAAATCCCTTATTATTATAACTTTCTGGGCCTGGTATCACAGCTACCCCCATGATGTTTTGAGTCACCACCTGAGTAAATAACTAGCTTACCATCCTGAGATAAAAAACATTTAACTAAGATAAAAAGCCAAACTGCTATTTTTTCTGGCAAAGTTAATTAAATTAAGGGGATAAAAATCCCTTATTATTTAACAGCCAGTATACGAAACTCTGAGATCGAAAATTACGAGCTAAGAGTTTCATGCCAAAGAACTATCGGCGAATCCCAGCGTAAGTGAACACCTGGTAGTTATAATATATGGGCACACCTTTCTGGCATTTGTATAGTGAAGGTATGTAAGTTCTTTTCACTTAAACTTTGATATTTAGGTCTACCTACTCACTGATGAGACCTCTAAAAAGGTTGAAACCGGTCTGGGTAGTGACGTAAGGCAGTATTACATCTCCTAGGAGCTGTGTTTTACATTATGAGAAAATATCAAGGAGAGTGAGGTAGCTTGCTCCACCTTTGCTTCGAGTTGCCTTGGTGTTGTACTACGAGGTGTTCACTTACGCTTGGATTCGCCGTTAGTTCTGCGGCATGAAACTCTTATATTGTAGTTTTCGATCTCAGAGTTTCACATACTGGCTGTTAAATAATAAGGGATTTTTATCCCCTTAATTTAGATGTATATTACGTGAAATAATTTTATATATAATTTTAAAAAATCGATACAATACAAATATTTTAAACAAAACCACTGTGATAACACAAAAGTCTTGTCAAATAAATAAATAAATAAATAAAGCAATAACTGTACAATATAATTCTAACTATAGTATTGGGCAGTGAAAGTGTAAATATGTTACTCTATATAAAGAATGGTAAAATGCATGAATATTATTATAATACTAATGCAACTGTATAAAATCTGAAAACAGCAAGCCTAATTTATATTGATTAGCTTAAGAGTATATATATATATATATATATACAGGGTGTTCGGGATAAATTTGACAGTTTCGTAAGGAAAAAGAAAATCTTCTTTGTATCTATTAAATTTAATGAATTGACAAAAAAACATTACAGGCAGAATTAATTACAATACTATCAACAAGATTTACTCAAAATAACCACCATTAGCATCGATCACAGCTTCAATTCTGCTTCGGAACCTCGAACAAGCTGATGCTACAGTCTCCCTGGGAAGGGCCGCAAAAACTGTTTTAATTTTATCCATTAACTGGGCTTTTGTATTACTGGAAGTGCGATTGGTGTCTTTTTCAACTGCGCCCCATACAAAATAAACCATGGGGTTAAGGTCTGGGGAGTTTGGAGGCCAAACATTTGGACTGGTGAAGTCGTAGAAATTTTCAGACAACCATTTTTGACTTTTCCCAGAGGTGTGGCAAGGGGCCGAATCCTGCTGCCATACATACGGCCTACCATTGGCTACCCTTGTTATCCAGGGCTTGACTACAGTTAGCAACTCCACGAACAAAGCCCGAATTCCAATGCCAGGGTTCTTCAACACCTGTTCCTGCAGATTTGCGAGGAATTCTGCTGTACGAACGCAATCAGATCGTCTGCTAGGGATCTTTCTTCTTGCTACATCCTCGTAGTCACCATTGCAAGTCTCTAGTTCATGCCTGATTGTTTTTACTGTATTCAGGGAGCATTGGGCAGCAGTCGTAATATCCTTATTTTGATGGCGGGCACGAATCATCATGATACAAGTTATTCTCTTCCATGATTCAGGTGGGTTCCAGCTATCCATCCTTTCTGACATCTTGTATATGAATGAAGAAGGGTCCAAACTTTTAAATGAAGAGAAGTGTGTGTTAATACATGTAACTTACGGAAAAATATAATTAATTATAAATATGTCAAATTTATCCCGAACACCCTGTATATATATATATATATATATATATATATATATATATATATACTGCTCAAAACAATTAGAGGATATTTTGGTTTTCTTGTAAATTATAAAGTTATAAAAATAATTTACAAATGTAACACACTTATTTTAAAATATTCTTAATATACAACAGGGTAATATACAATATGCAACTGCGTACAAAATCATGTTAAGACATTGAAACTTGTCTTAGCCGTATTAGCATGTGAGGGATATAAAAACACGACTTGTTGTGCTCACTTCCACAGTGCATAATTATCACTTCAATTGTAAACTTGTGTCACCTATCACCCATAATTTTGTAAAAAATGTCAGAGAACATAATATCCCAGAATCCATGGCTTAGAGAGCCATTGGTCAATTAGAAGCTAGACAAATGTAGCAAGTTGTCGCTCAAGCGTGTCGTGCATCTCAAAGCACAATTTCGCGACTTTGGAATCACTTTCTGGAGACAGGAAATGTTTGCCGAAGACAAGGTCAAGGTCGCCCATCATCAACAACTCCAAGAGATGATCACTATTTGTCATTACTTGACAGAAGAACATGCCTGGAATACTTTAGGAAGGAGCGTTTCTGCTCGACTGGTGCCACCACGATAGCTCCAAGAGCTCAAAATTGCTCTCACAGAAGAGTGGGGAAATATCCCACAAGAACTGTTTCTTATACGATTCATGCAATCAAGATGTACCGCTGTTTTGGCTGTTAATGAAGACCATACACCCTATTAAAAATTAACAAAAGCATTTTTGGCTATTGTTGTTATTCTTGTTAAAATTATTTTATGCTAAAATGTATAATTTGTTAAATTTGTAATAAATATCGATTATTTAAACAATATCTCACAATTACACCCTATCCATAAGTAAGAAATATTTATTCATGTATAAAGTACCCAATAGTTATAATTATTTGCAGAAATTTATAATTATCCGACAGAAACTAAAATATCCCCTAATTGTTTTGAGCAGTGTGTGTATGTATATACATATATACATACATACAGTAATCCCTTGATTAGTGCGTCATTTTTTTTCGATATCCAAATTCAATTAGTGTGCCTATATCTTAAAAAGAAATGTTACAGATTTTAAAAATTTTCTATCTATAAATTTTTATGGCTAATTATTTTAAAAAATCCCTCACCAGAATGAAATAAAGTTACCGATTGAAAACATTTTACAAAGTTATTTTTAATGACATACTACACTACTTCCATGTACACTATGTTCCAAATTTTATCACCAAAATTTATGTCGTCTGCTATAGTACGCCCACAGATTCGAGACCCTTCGACACTTCTGTGCATGTCACAAAAAGGAGAATCCATTCCAATAATAAGGTAATCAATCCGTCTTCTGGGATGAGTTGTTTTATTATTACACGTCGGAAAAATAATTTCTCTTTTATGATCATTGTAGTTTTTAAAGTGGTAACTATTTTGCTTGTATAACAGTTGGGAAATTTTATCTATAAAGCATGTGATTTCACGTGTTGGCGAATCAATTTGTACGTCCTCCATTTCTTTCTCCCCTTCAATGATAATGTCCAAGAGTTAATTAAATCTCATTCTGAAGAATTGAGTGATTCCGACCTGCTAAATTTAGATGCACAGCAGGAAGATCCCGAAGAATATGAAGAAAATTTAACCACTGATAGTCAGCCAAAAGAGATTTCATAGAAACAATTTGAAAATATTTTTCGTACAATCTAAGTTTTTAAGCAGCAATACTTAGAGGCTGACCCTGATGAAGAGAGAAGCAGTACAATTTGCAGAAGAGTAGAAGAGGCAATAGGGCCATACCGTTAGTTGTATGAAGAAACAAAATGCCCGCCAAACTATGTTAGCTGAATTCTTTGTTAAGAAGTAGAATAATAAAAGTTATATTCTCAATATGCTTTATTGTCTTTCAGCTTCATAGTTTCCTTTAACTAGGCCCTGAGACATACCCTAATTCTTATATAAAAAAATTACGGGTCAAAAAAGAAATCTGAGGAACGGATTATACTTTTTCCCATAGGTGCGTTTTCAATTAATACACCTTTTTAAAGAACACATTAGGCGCACTGATCGAGGGATTGCTGTATATACTTTATAGTCATTCAAACTAATTTTTTTATGTATATATATATATATATATATATATATATATAAAGGTTTATTATATAAGAAAAGAATTAAGGGCTACCCTCTCAATTCCAATTCTGCTACTCTTATAATCTCTGCTACTAGACTCACAGGATCTTCAGGTGTTAATTCAAAACTTGTGCTATAAAAAAAATTTAAATATCATTACAGTTTAATTATCAAAAAAGCAATTAAATATTAATAAATTACAACTAAACAAAATATTTATATCCCCCACCTTAAATATTCTTTGCATATAATTACGTATCTTTTTTTATGTTAATCTACTATTTTGCAAGAGCATATTCACTCTAAGAACATTCATTCATTTCACTGATTTCACTCTGAGTATTCCCATGGATATAATTCATGGAAAAACAATAACAAAACAATTACAACAGTGAGAAGAAAATGGAGAAGCAGGTTAGGGCCTGTCCACAAAAATGGGAAGATGAAATATCATTCTTTATAGAGGACACAGAATGATTTTGTTAATGTTAAGTCATCTGCTTACATTTCATGAGAACGTAACAACTGAATTTGAATAAGGGGATATAAATAGACCATGATACAGGCAAAAATGTATTCACTTTGTAGAATGAAAGATTTATGGAAAGAGAATGAAACTGGTGAGCAGGTTGCATGTCAGGAATATTTTAGAGTGAGTCACAGAAGTGTGGAGAGAATAAGAAGAATGACAGTGTGAGCTGAATGATGGAATGTCAGAAAATGCAATTGTGAAAGGTAAGGTTGGCAAGGGATAGAAAGATAGAAAAGACAGTTCACTTGAGATAGAAAGACAAGGTTGGCAATGCAGTAAGAATGAAATGATGTAAAAATGAAGGAAGTTCTCCACAGAGCAAAATATGAGACTGAAAGGATGTCAATATGCCAGGCACATGGCCTGAGACAGAAGTGAAAGAAGGGAGAAACACAAGGGAGAGAAACCAGAAGCATGATAGATTGAAAGGGGAAAAATAAAGATCAAATTTTGTATGGTGATTCCGTGACAAGAGGAGTGCTTGAGAAGAGTAACAAATATAGAAATTTTTTTCACTTGGTTACAAATTAAATTATGCTTGCCAAGAAATTATATTCTTGTTTAATCCCTTATTCACGTATAAGCAAACAATGTTTGTGTATGGTATATACATGACTTGGCTACTTGTATATGACTTGTACTGAGGACTTCGCAGCAATTGCCTTAGTACTCTATAATGCAAAGCACACATCCTTTCAGACATACATAATACTATGGATTATGGGAAGGGTAACTACCCAGACCAGTTTCAATCTTTATTCAGATGAAAAATAAAGAGCTATTCATCATAGTCCTACAATAATTGGTATAGGGATACAAGAGCACCTGACAGTATTAGGAGAAAGAAGAAACACATAGTAGGAGAGATAAACAAAAAAGGCCTCAGCTCTTTTATATTCATGAGACTGGTGAAAAGGCTATCCCCTTTTCACCAGTCTCATACTACTGAACCAAAAGACTAACTGAAATTAAAATCTAGAGATGACTGGTAACCAGGTGGTTATCCTTCTAAGTGAATTGCATTAAGTTGCTGTTCTCTGTGGGACTGTTCTTCAGTCATCCTTGCAGTTGACCATAAGACCATAGTGAATTAAGAGGATGGAATCATTTAAAAACTTCTCATAATAAAAACAGACAGAATTTTTATCTCTCATTGGTGAATACTGCATAAATGTTGATATGTTGGTTATCAACACCACCTAGTGAAATATTTGGTATCTACTAGAATGAGTCTTTCTAAATACAAAAATCATGGACTGAATAGTAAAATTTGGGATAAAAAGATAAAAGGCTAAGCTGTATTGGTGGAGCTGTACTTCAGGGAGTGGATGAGATTCAGAATCTTGGAGTGATGGTAGACAGTGGACTGAAGTTCAGAGGACACATTGCAAGTGTTGCAAAGATTGCACATCATATCGCTGCTGATAAAAAAGTACATTGGCATTTAGGAATAAGGAAGTGGTGGTGCCTCTATATAAGCCATTCTTCAGATTACATATGGACTGTTGTGCTCAAATTTCATCACCTAGTTTTCATTGTGATTGGAAACAATAGAGAGGATCCAAAGATAAATGACCAAAGTGATATCAGGACTCTGGAGTGTTGGTTATGAAGAGTTTGAGGAATGTGGCTTACAGAGGTTTGGTGAATTGGAGGAAAAGAGGAGATATGATAGAATCCTCCAAGTTAGTTAAGGGATTCTATCAGATTAATACAGAAGGAATTATAAAAAGAGCGGATGTTAAGATGGGAATAATGAGAGGCCATCCCTGGAAGTTGTATAAAGATGTGGTGAAGAAGGGTGTGAGGAGCAGATTTTTTTGCATGGAGAGGTGTTGGTGAGTGGAATGCATTGCATTGCTGGAGTGCATCATGAATGCAGAGTTTAAATAACTTGAAAGCTCATTATGATAAACATGTGATGTGAATGTGGCAGAAGTTACAAAACAAAGTACAGTTAAAGATAAGGTGGCGAGCAGCATTGACAGTGAACAAGCGTGTATGACGAAAGGCTTGAAAGTTTGAAAATTCGAAAGGATGAATGAGAGCGAAAGTGTGATACAAGGTTTGAAAGTCTATAATAAGTAGCCTAGTCGTGAAGTTAAAATGACTATAGCAGGACTTTTTAGGATGTGTGCAAAGAAAGATTAGATGAAATGTTTTGCCAAATTAGTTCAGTGAGTGAAAGGCAAATCATTATTATAGAACACACAGACCCATGGCAACAAAGATTGGAAGAAGGAAAGAGCACACATCACATGAGAAGAAGAAAATGGAGTTTATGGAACTAATAAGAGCCACCATAGTTCAGTCAGTATAGATGAAGCCCTTTAGTTGAAAAGACCTGGATTCAAATCCATCTAGGACATGAAGAACCATTATCAGGACTTTTCAGCTGAAGGTTATTTAGCCAGTCTCATAAGGTTGTGTAAGGGTTTTTCCTTATGCACAACCGGGCAAATCAGCCAGCAGAACATCTGCAATTTACAGACAAAAATACATTACAACCAATAGTAATATAGTGGTCTCATAAGATGGTGCCAGATGCCTGAGTGGGCATCCCAGCTATTTTATCATCATATGCTAAATTAAATAAATTGAGCTAATGAGGACTGATTATGTAAAACAACAGGTGAATGCAGAGACCTGAGATATAAGAGCGTTATGTTGTGAGCATCGTAGGATTCATGTAGCCTTAAGTTATTCCTGGTTAGGGCTATCTATGTAAATCCTATAATGCTGTCAATAGATCCAATACTCTCATATTCAATATCCTTACCATCATAGTGTTCTCAGCTCAGAAGGGTTATACATGGAAACTTATAAAATGGCTTTGAGCAATGGTCAGCATATTTGCAATGTGGTGAGTAAAAGGAGGAATGATTAGGAATAGGCAATGAGTTAATGCAGATGATAAAGTAATTGAAGAATAATTTTTGAATTACTGAGTGATTGGTACTGTGTATAATAAGACCCTCTGTGAGAATGGTAATGCGTATTTGCAATGATCAAATTGTTTAACTCTCAGCAATGGCAGGATCCCAAGACAGTGGAAAGACAGCAACAGCTTCTATTACCAAAAGGAAGTTCCAAAAGACAAAAGTAGAAATTAAAAGCCTGTTGGTATCACGGTTGAGTATAATGTATTAGAAAAGATGACAGCATTGAATTCAGGAATGGGTAAAAAGAAATATGGAAATCTATGTGTGACAGCATAGCTAGCTTTAAAGGGAGATATTGCTTTAGTAATTTACTCATTTCTTATAATACAGTGACAGTTGAGTTAGATAAGGAGAATCTCAAAACCACAATACCTCTGACTTGACAAGCATTTGATAGGATACTCATATAAAACTATTACATAAACCGGAGTAGTTGATATGGATAAGAGGATTGATGTTGGTGATGTTATTGTCTTTGAATTAAGACCTAAACAACTAAGGATTTGAGCCAGTGTATGCTATGCTATAAACTGTGTGCATTCTTTGAGTCAATTTTCTTGTTTGCAAGATAAAAAAAACCAGGTTTCTGAGAGGAAAAACCCTTCCACCTCTTTAAGAGACTGACCACCTTCAGTTGCAAAAAACTCATATAAAGATTCTTCACATCCTACATGGAATTCAAAGCCAAGTTATTATTATTATTATTTTTTTTTCAAAGAAAGGATTTCATCAATACTAAATGAGATATGGAGACTTGAATAACATGGTAGCTGATACATAAACATCAGAGAATAGTAAATGGGGGGGATAGTCAATAACAATGCAGTGCCAGGGAGCTCTATTTGCTATTGTTTAATTTGTACATTAATGATGTACTGACAATCGACTATTTATACTTACGTGCTGGTTTGAACTCATTATGGGGTTTAATGGAATAAATACAGAACATATAAATAATTAAACAAAATATTAAATCATTTCTATATTTCATCTGAGTCACTGAGACACTGTCATGGAAACAATGAAATTGCAAAAACACACAAAAATTTGCATAAAACAATAAGTGAAAAAGATTAAACTGAAAGCCTACAGTCCTATGAGGGGAATCCTCTATGGGTGCTTGGCTAGCCATAGATGAGTTGGGCAGGAGGCCTAAGAATTAGTTTCCCAAATTTGGAAAGCTTAACACAACCATATTTATTAAGATGAGGTTGATTTTTCAAATCTTCTACTGATTTTTTTAAAAAAATTCTTTCAAATTTGTATTTTTTGTGATGAAGAATAATAGTTTTTTCAACTTGATTCTGTGCATGGTATCCAAGGCATGATCAACAAGCCCTGCCTGACTATACTTATGGCGACAGATGTATTTTTCATGTTCGTCTATTGATGCCTTTATGGATGTCAGTAAATCTCCCAGTTTTACCATAATAAGATTAGTTGCAGGAACAAGGAATTTTGTAAACACCTGGAACTGAGAGAGGAGGCAGAGGATCCATGGGAGAGCAGATGAGCCGAGGTTTTTGACAGCTGAGCTATCCCTGTTTGGGAAATATCATCACATGTCAAAATTATTGACAAGGTTCTTAATGAAACATGTCGGCACATTACCGGCTGCCTTAAGCCTAAAAAAATTGACCATCTATACTCACTGTCTGGTACTGCACCTGCTCACATCAGGACTACACAGAGTAGATATGAGCAGAAAAAATAACTAAATGATGAACAGCATCCTTTGTATGGACATGTTGCAGTACATAAGAGGCTAAGATCAAGGAAAAGTTTTATTCACTCAGTGGAACCATTGGTTGATTCCATAAAAGCTACAAGGTCAACAATGTGGCAAGAACAATCTCCAGAGGCTCTGAACTTAAACGAATCTCTTCCTTCCAGCTTAAATCTAGACTGGCAAAGATGGAAGACACTGAATAGACTTCATTCCAGAATGGGCAGATCAAAGCAGAATATTAACAGATAGGGCGACACAGACAATGAGCAGCTGTCATTGTCTGTGTAGATGATCATCTTCTGCAATGCTGCTTAATAGACATTAATGATATATGTACCCGAGAAGATTTAATGCAGTGTAATGAAACAGATTTAAAATATATTAGTCACTGGATGAGTGAAATTTGACATTTTATGTTTATGCTTAATATTTTATGCAAGTGCCATTTTTGTCTTTTAATCCCTATTTTTTTAATGCCTATTTCTTTAAATGTATGCTTTTAATAATTTATATGTATGCTCTTACATTTTCTGCAGTTCGCACACAAAATAAATAAATAGACCAGGGGATTTAAAAGATGATTGGGATAGTATGCATCGGCAAGTAGACTCATGAGTGGAGAATGGGTAATTATTACGAGGAATTTCAAAGAAGGAGGAGAGGACACATGGGAGGAAAGAAATGGAATTTATGCAGTTACTAAGGCATAATTACCTGAGACAAGCACATGATGGAATATACTAGGAGTTTGAGAGTGCTCAATCTAGTAATTGCATCTGAGAATTTGTCTATAACCAATATGACCAAGGTTGCTGCCAATTGGTGATCATATGGATTTGACCAGGGGAGGTGGCTGAATGTGGAATTTTCAGTTAAAGGGGGGGAGGGATGTATATGGAATTGCAGGACTAGTGAGTATGACAAGCTTACGAGATTGCTTGAATCAGTGGCATGGAATGTGAAACTGCAAGGGGGATGGGTGTTGATAGTGCATGGTAAAGGAGAGTTTGAGGGCAGTAATGGCAGACTGCATACCTAGAGTCAAAAGAGTATATCAAGTGGGAGTTAAATGGATGATTATCATCAAGCGGGAGCTGCAAAAAAAAAGAAAGAATTATGGAGGGAATTCAAGGAGAAAGGTGACCAGCAGGCACATGAACAGTACAAAGCACAGGCCAATAGGGTAACCAATAGTGCCAATAGTGCAGTAAGAAAGGAAAAAGCAGAGTAGGAAATTTAGAATGATTTTAATGAATACCAATGGTAGGGAGATAAATGAATCAGTCAAAATAGTAGAATTACTAAGTGAACACTTTGCAAGAGTATATCATCCAGATGGAGATATTACAGTAATATGAGAACCGAAGTGAATGAAATGGAGGTGCATAGCGTATAAGAGAACCTTAATGTGAATACTTCTATGGGATTAGATGGTATACCAGCTTAAGTTTAACATGAAGATGCTAAAGAATTGTCAGTATCCTTGACCACATTGCTTAATCTAAGTCTCAGCTATGGATTAGTTCCAAGGGGATGAAAAGAGGGGAAAAATAATTCCATTGCACAAAGGAGGCTCCAACACTGATGTAGCAAATTATCAACTGATCAGTATATCAGGATTTGTTGTCTAGATAATGAGAAGTTGGTGAAGAGCAAAATACAGGAATGGATAGATGGAAATGATGCAATACTGTATGGGGAACAACATGGTTTTGTGAAGTTGTTGACTTGTTTATACTATAAATTAACGATGCCAAGAAATTATATTCTTGGTTTAATCGTTTATCCAAGTGTAAGCAAACAAAAGTTTGCACCTGAAGTAACTTCAGGACTGGGCAACTTGTATATAGAAGCTAATGATTTCACTTCACTTGCCTTAGTATCCCCTTTAATGTGGCTAAGTGTAAGTTATGCATTTAGGGGTAAAAAGATTACCAGCTGTATACCACATTGATGGAACTGTACTCCAGGAAACTGAAGAAGCCAAAGATTTGGGAGTGTTAGTGGATAGGAAGTTAAAAGTTTAGAGGGCACACAGCAAAAGTAGCTAAAGCAACTCATCAGATTACTTGATTACTGAAGAATACTTTGACAAGCAGAGACAAGCAGATTATCATTCCTCTTTATCACTCCTAGATAAGACACCATCTTGATTGCTGCATGCAGATCTGGGTTTCTTGGCAATGAGGAAGAGGTGGAGAGGATCCAGAGACGAGTGACCAAGATGGTAGCAGGTCTATGGAATGAACCATATGAGAACAGTTTAAAGATTTGTGGGTTACAGAAACTGGTCGAGAGCCAGAAAAGGGATGATATGATTGAGACATACAAATTACTGAAGGTGTTTACAAGATTAATTCGGAAATTTTTCAGAACGCTGGTTGTTGGAGAACTAGGAGCATCCATGGAAACTCAGTAAGAGTGCAGTTATCATAGCAAGAGTGTTAGAACTAGGTTTTTTTTTTGCTTGGAGAGTGGTGAATGAGTGGAATATGTTGCCAGTCTGCTGTGGGTGCCATGACTGTGAATGAGTTCATAGTAAGCAAAGTATGACAGATACTGTGTAAATGTTGGATAGTGCTTGACATGATGATTAAGGCCTCTCTCAATGAGTCCAAGGACTCCATGGAGTAGCTCATAATAATAATAATTGTAACCATTGGAGATGAAAGTCTGGCAAATAAAAGAGAGTTCAGCAGTAAGTTCATTCCAATCTGTGTTCTACCATTGATAAAACAGAGACTGGAAGCTCTATTAGCAAGGGTCTTGATAAAACCATATTGTTGAGAGGGGGGGGGATGGATGATATGAAAGTTTGTGTATACATCTACCTGTGTGTGGTGGTAGTATTAAACTTCCTAGGATATTTGAAAATTTAATTCTTAGGTCTTCTGCCCAACACACAGCTAAGGCTAGCCAACAGAAACCACAGAGGTTCCCCTCTCAGTCTAATCTTTTGTGTTTATTGTTTGTGCAAATTTCTGTGCTTTTGTAATTTTAATACTGTTCCCTGACGATGTCTCAGTGTCTGAGATGAAATATAGGAGTGATCAAGCGTGTTATTTAATTATTTATTAATGCTGTATTTATTCCATTAAATCTCATAATGAGTAGATTAATGATGCCAGGTATGATTTAAAGTAGAAATATCCAGATGTTTAATGCTGATGATAAGCTGGAAAGGGCAGTAGTAAATGAAACTGATATAGAAATTCTGAAGGAAGATTTGACTTCATTCATGCGAACAAATACAATGTTTGCCAGTTTGGTGTTATGTGCATACTTTGGACTGAAGATATTAACAAGCTGCATATTACACTGATGGAACTGCACTGCAAAAAATGATGAGGCTAAGAAATTGAGAAAGTGGTATTGAACATTTACAATTCAGGAAATACTACACATGTAAATAATATAACACAAATGATCACATATATGTCAAAAAAAATCATTGAGTAGGGATATGAAATTACCACCCTACTTTAATAAGGCCTCCTTTTTTTTTTTTTTTTTTTTAATGTTGGGCCCATATACGAGAGGTTGGCTGGTCAACCTATAGTACTTTAGTACCGTATATGGGTAGTGGGATGGAAGAAGAGGAACTTGTTAACATTCGATTTAAAAGCCTGTATATTGTATTCCTTAGGAAATACATCAGGGGGCAGACTGTTCCACAGTACAGCAATAACAGGGATGAAGGAGGAGGAAAAGAAACTTGTTCTGTGGGTTTCGAGGTGTACTGTGAAACAGTGTTGGGAGGTGGCTATACGTGTTCCAATGGGTTTAGTAGAGAGTGGGGGAATTATTGATGTTGTTTCAGATGAGCATTTTCCATGAAAATATTTGTGGAATATACAAATTGCAGAAACTAAGCGTCTATGTGAGGGGGGGGGGGGTCAGTAAGAGATGAATCGTTTATCAGTCTAATTGCTCTCCTCTGTATTGAGTCAAGCATTTTGAGGGAGCTTTTAGGAGCCCCACTCCAAATGTGAGAACAGTATTCGATAGCTGGGCGGATTTGTGATTTATATAATGTTAACAGCTGTTTAGAGGTGAAGTAGCGTCTTGAGCGAAAGCAAAAACCTAGTTTTTTGGAAGCTGAGGATGCAATGGTTGTGATGTGTTTATGCCAGGAGAGTCTTGATGTCAGGGTAATTCCGAGAAGAGAAATCCCATCTTGTCTGGGAATTTGAGTGTTATCGAAAATAATACTGGGGAAAAAGGTTCTTTTTTGTGTGAAATAAGACAGAACTGGGTTTTACTACCATTGAAGTTGACGAGGTTATCTGAGCACCATCGGAGGATGTTTTGGAGGTCCGTTAAGGGAAGTTGTGGTTGATGTTCTGTGGGTCGAAGCGAGTTGTGTAGAGTAGGGTTTGTCAAATGAGAGGGAGGAGTGTAATATGCTCTCGTCTGCAACACTATGTATTGGGTTGGAGGTCAACTGAAGTAGGTTATTGATGTATAGAAGGAAGAAGGTCAGTGATAGAACTGAACCTTGTGGGACTCCGGCATTTGTTGGATAGTGAGAGGATAGGGAGCCATCTACCATCACACATAGTATGCGCCCAAACAGGAAGTTGGAAATCCATCTGCAGAAGTCCTGAAACAGTCCAAATGATGGGAGTTTGCTTAATAAGCCTTTGTGCCAGACCCGGTCAAAGGCTTTAGAGATATCAAGTGCAACCACTTGGGATTCACCAAATTTTTCCATGGCATATGGCCAGAGATGGGTGATATATGACAGCAGGTCACCTGTTGATCGGCATCGACGGAATCCATACTGGTGGTCGTTTAATAGCTGGGTGTCTTCAAGGTAGAGTCGGAGTTGAGAGTTAATGGTTTTCTCCATCACTTTAAATAGGATTGAGGTGAGTGAGATAGGGCAGTAGTTAGATGGCAGCAATTTGTCACCCTTTTTGGGAATGGGTTGAATATAGGCCAATTTCCAGGCTTTGGGATATATACCAGAGGAGTAGGAGAGTGTGTATAGACGGCATAGGATAGGAGTCAGTTCTGCTGCACAGACTTTCAGGACAATTGGAGGAATGCCATCAGGGCCAGGGGCTTTTTTTGTGTCTAATTTTGACAACAGGTTTATGATCTCTTTCTGGCAAAAGGATACAGGGGGCATTGTGTGTGTTGGGCAGTTGGAATGACTGGGGGACATTTGCCATTGTCGGTTATGTGTGCATTGGAGGCGAAGTGTGAAGCCAGGAGATTAGCTTTTCTGTGGGTGATGTTACAATTGAGCCATTTGGGTATGATAGCAGGGGGGGGGGGAGTAGTGTAGGGCAAAAGTTGAAGTTGCGACAATTGCTTTGGTGAGAGACCAAAAGGCATGCTGCCGCTAGGACAAGCTTCCTGCTTTTTGCCCGTTCAAATTCTGTTTTGGAATCATTGATACTTTTTTTGCATCTGTTTCGGGCTTCAGTATAGGTACTGAAGGAGGTTAGTGTTCTTAATTTGAGCCAGTTGTGGTATGCCTGATTTTTCGTTTGCACAGCCTTGGCACATTTTTTGGAGAACCAGGGTTTGGATGGGGGGGGGGGGCAGTTCAGAGTGGTGTGGGGAATGTATGCTATCATGCCAGTGAGGATTATTCTGGTGATGTGTTCGGTGCATATGTTAGGATTGGAAGACTGTAAACAGTAGTCCAACCATGGGAATGAAGCATAGTAGTCTCAGAGGCTGTCCCATTTAGCACTGTTGTAATGCCAGATTACTCTTGTGCAGGTGTGACTGTGTGAGCGTTGTTGCATTGGGCAGGAGATGAGCACTAGGTTGTGGTCAGAATTACCCAGGGGGTTCACTACATTCACTGTATATTTGGAAGGATCGTTTATAAGGAAGAGGTCTAGGGTATTTGGGGAGTGATTTGGGTTATCTGGTCGGCGTGTGAACAATTTGTGTAAAGTCATTGGTGATGGCAAAGATTTCGGCATCTCTGCCTGCAAGATCTGTACAACTGGAAGAGGAAAGCCAGTTGGTGTTACAAACATTAAAATCACCTAGGAGGATGATTTCACTATTAAGATAGTGGGACTGGAGGAAATCAACTTTTGAGGAGAGGAAGTTAAAGAGCTCAGAGTGGTTGGTGTCATTGGGAGAGCGATAGAGACAGCCTGTGCACAATACACTGAGTGAGTTCTTATTAAGGCCTTGTAAAGAGGCAAAATGACATGTATGTACTTCATGTTTTAAGTGCATACATGCCACAGAATCAAATGGAAAGGTACGAAGTCCCTACATTGCACCAAAACCTGGTTGGGAAGAAAGCTCAAGAAAGCTTATGAGATGCTGAAACATCATCTGAATCTAAACAAGAATGATGAATTAGTAATTCCAAGAATATGGAGGACCCATCTGCAACCTATATAGCATTCAGAATATCATGGCAGAACCCCAACACAAGAAAACCTTAATATTATTGCACTGTAGATGTGTTTAATGTAGTTAAGCTATAAAACTGATTATTTATTTATTTAGAATTTTTTTTATCATCTGTATATTATTATACTGATATGTATAAAAATTTATTTTAATTGTGTTTATTAATTTAATTTTTGAATATGTTTTTATTTATTATAATATTAAAATTGTGATTTTTTTATTGTTTTTTTTTTTCACCAGAGGTCAGGCTAGGCTAAATGATTAACAAAGCATTCAGATTTATTTTACTTTTGTGTAGCATTATGTAGCTTGTGCTCTGTGCATATGCATGTTTTCTTGATAATGACCTCAATATAGAGGTTGAAATGTTGAGTGTTATTTTTTTAATTATAAGTAATTACTCCAACACGTGTGTTTCTCCATAAATTCTTCACTATAAATAGCTTTTAGCAAATTGGCACTCATTAGTTGACATTAGGTGATAGATGCTCTTCAGCATCTATCACCCTTATATTGTCTGCATTCAGTAGTTATTCTTAAATATTCTTTTACTTGTACCATAATGATGGAATTCTTTTGGGTTTTCATTAGCTTGCAAAGCTCATTTTCTTTTCATATTCAGGCTTTGCTTTCCATACAACAATTGTGACTCATCTGGCCTGCTGCTTATAGCATTTATATGACATGATCCTAATGTATATGGTATTCCTTCTGCATCATCTTTTTCTTATAAGTCTCTTGCTTAACAAGATTAAACATTCATTTCAGTTGGCTATGCCCTTATTCTTCAAATTCTAGGGAAACATTCTGATACTGCATCATTTAAAGCACTTTTAAATACTTCACATGCACTGTCAATATCCTTCCCATCCAACAACCAATACCATGAAGCAAAACCCAGCATCCTCACTTGGTCATAATTTTTTGCTTTGTAGTTCATCATGTAACCTTTCTGAATGAAACATTCATAAACTTAGCCACTTCACTTTCCACTTTTCCAAGTCAGTACTGCATGATCACTGTCACCAAATGGAGGCATAATAATTGCATCTTTGAAACCCCCATCTCACACTATAATGAGATTAATCAAATCTAACACTCTTTGACCTTGAGTTCCTTCTGTCACATGCTGTTTGAGGAAGTTATCCTGCAACAGCTCAATAAATTCTGTTTCATTCTTCTCATGAGATTTTACTACTATCCAATTATTAATCACTATATAGTGATTAATTCAGGGATCGTAAAATTTCTTCATTTGTTTAACGCCCCACTTGGTATATCCAGCTGTTTTTCTAAGAAATTTCATTTCTGCTGTTTGAATTTGTTTTTCATTCTCCATTTTTATTTTATTTTATTTGGTGATGACCAGATCCATGAAGAATATAAAGTGCGGGCTAGAAAGGTGACGAGCATGGGAAAGAAAGAAAAAGCATAGAACGAGAGGAGATCGGCAGGCAGGCCAAGGTTAACTCAAGGGAATTTTTTAACTATATGGCAAGCAAGAGAAAGAATAATTATGGCAGGTTGACAATGGTGGATAGTAATAACAGTAGAATAGCAGCTGCAAAGAATATAGTGGAATTATTGAACAAGTATTTGATCAGCATATATCATACTAGTGTCAATGATGCAGTGCAGTGTAAATAGAAGGGAGGCAAGTAAGCAATTAGAAGTGAAAGAATTAGAGGTGTACCGGGTGTTTGATTGGGTCAGATGTTAATAAGGCTGTGGAAATGGATGACATATCACCATGTATTCTTAAGGAATGTGCATCTCAAGGAATATTTCAGTTGGCTATGCCCTTGACCTGGTTATTTAATAAAAACGTAGGATTCCTAAGGAGTGGAATGAAGGCAAAATAGTACCATTTCACAAGCATGGTTCTAGGAGAGAAGTCTCCAATTATAGACTAGTCTATATAACTGCGGTTGTGGTCAAGGTGTTGGAGAGATTGTGCTGATGGACATAGAATTCTTTATGATGACTAGCATGGATTTGTAAAGGGTAGGTCCAGTTTTAGTAATTTACTTGCATTTTATGATAAGGTAACAAGTGTGCTAGATAAGGGAGAATAATATACAGTGATATTCTTGGACTTTGCATAAGTTTTTGATAGATTACCACATGATAAGTTGGTATACAAGCTGCAGATGGATATTCAATTGTTAGGCGGATCTGATGTTAGGTGGATCAGAGACTGGTTCTGAACAATACCCGGCAGATTGTGTATGATGGACCAGTGTCCCAAAAAAGGAAGGTAACCAGTGGTGTTCCCCATGGTTCTATTCTTGGGCTCCTGCTGTTTATAAACAATATATCATGTGGACTGACTAGGGATCTTCAGTTGTTTGCTGATGATTCAAAGTTGGGAAGAATTATAAATAGCACTGCTGATGTTAATTCCTTTCAGGAAGATTTGAATAGATTTTTTACTTGGACAAAGAAGTGGGATTGTAGTTTTAATATCAAGTGCAAGGTGTTACATTTTGGAGTGCAAAAATATAAGGCAGAAATATATATAAGAATTATTATCAATATATGATGATAACTTCCTTATCTTTACTTGTTAGTGTGTTTTTCAACATCCAAGTAATTCATTGAGCTATTTTACCAAACTTTTGCAATATGCCATCTGAACTTTACTCTTTGCCCACCATTATCCCCAGGTCCCTAGCCTCATTAATTTCCTACAAACCAATACCACCAATATGATTCACCATATGCAACCTTTTCAACCCAAAGTACATAACCTTACATTATGCAACATTAAATTGGCGATCATTATCCTTTGCCCACAAAAGCAGGATGATTTAAATAAATATATATATTACACACACACACACACACATTATAATACAATCTGTTAGAAACATATGAATAAAATTATTTCAATTATTTCATTTAAGAATAACAGTTTTCATCAAAAGAAAAAAATTATTATTATACCACGGATGATTGGTTATCAAAATTATATGTAATTTTAAAGCCCAGATAATAAAAATAATAGCAAAATAATAAAAACATTTAACTAAATATGTTAGTTTTCTTTTTAACGTCGTCGCCCACCCACAAAAGGATATAAACCTACAACAGTGTACAAACTAAGGAATTTTTATTATATTTTATTTTTTATTAAGGAGTCTGTGTAGCTCAGTGGAAGTGGTGTTTGCACTCCTCAGTAATAAACTGCCCAAAGATAGACTTAAGTTCAAGTCTAGTCACGAACTAGAGGAATTTTTCCTAAGCCTTTTTTTCAAACGGGTCCTAAGTTAGTCAATCTCTGGAACAGGCAAATGGGTTTTTACTCATGGAAACTCAGGCTTTTTTGTTCTAGAAACTCAAAAACAAAATCAACCGTAGAACTCACACTATTTCAGACATTAAAAATATTATGGTTAGGGACCACAAGAAAACATCTTAAGGTTGTGACAAATTGTAAAGTAATTCCAACAGATCAAGTAGCACAACAACACCGACTGCTGTGCGCATACTTTAAAATAAGATCGAAGATAAGAACTTCTGGTTGCCATGGGATGATGACAATTAAGTGGTTTCGCTTACAAGAGGAGAGTGTGAGGAATCGTTTCAGGGAGAGAGTGTTAGAGAGGATTTCGGATGGACTGGAAAGTGTACAAGATTGGTGGAAACATAATTCAAAAGTAATCCTGAGCTGTGCAATCGAGGTGCTTGGTGAGACATCTGGAAAGATTAGAGAGCAGAAGGAGGGTTGGTGGTGGAATAATGATGTACAAGTGGCAGTGACAGCTAAGAGGAAGGCAAAGCAGAAGTGGGATGAGTCAAGAGTGGAAGAGGACAGAGAGGTGTACAAAGAGAGAAAGCAAGAAGCCAAGAGAGTTGTGGCACAGGCGAAGGCCATGGCATATCAAGATCTGTATGATCAATTAGAAACAAAGGAAGGACAGAGAAAAATTTACCAACTAGCGAAATGTAGAAATAAAGCAGCTAAGGACATCTTACATGTGAGGCAGATCAAAGATTCTGAAGGAAGAGTATTATGGAGGGATGTGGACATAAGAAACAGATGGAAAATATACTTTGAGGGACTTTTGAATGAGGAAAATGCAAGGACTCACAGAGGAGATGGGCAGCCTTCTGAGGGGATGGTGCAGAACATCAGTAGAATGGAAGTGACGGAGGCCATGAAGAGGATGAGGAATGGAAAAGCGGTGGGCCCCGACAGAATTCCAGTGGAGGCATGGAAGGCACTGGGGGAAGAGGAAATTGACCTGCTGTGGGACCTGTTCATGAAAGTTTGCCAACAGGAAAATATACCCGAGGAATGGAGGGAGAGTACTCTTGTTCCCATCTACAAGGGTAAAGGGGATGCACAAGACTGTAAAAATTACAGAGGAATAAAGTTGATGTCCCACACAATGAAGATCCTAGAAAGGGTTCTTGATGGTAGATTGAGGGAGGAGGTGGAGATTGCAAAGGAACAATTTGGCTTCATGCCTGGTAAATCAACAACAGATGCTATCTTTGGGTTACGACAGATGATGGAAAAATATCGAGAGAAACAAAGGGAGCTACATCTGGTATTTATTGATCTGGAGAAAGCATACGATAGAGTGCCAAGGCAAGAAGTCTGGAGGTGTCTGAGGGAGAAGAAGGTGCCGGAGAAATGTGTCAGGTTGGTGCGGGAAATGTACAGAAATGTGAAGACAAGTGTTCGGACCTGTTTGGGACAGACAGAAAGTTTTCAAGTAACAGTTGGCTTACATCAAGGGTCAGCATTAAGTCCGTTTCTGTTTAATATTGTGATGGAGGTGGTAACAGAGGAGGTGAGAGAAGATGCACCTTGGACAATGTTGTATGCAGATGACATCTTGCTGTGTGTAGATTCAAGAGAAGAAGCAGAAACTAAACTGGAAAGATGGAGAAAAGTACTGGAAGAGAGAGGTATGAGACTGAGCAGAAGTAAGACAGAGTATATGTGTTGCGCAGTGGGCGGTGGCCAGGAGACAGATCTGGAGCTGGAAGGAAATGTCATCAGGAAGGTAAGAGACTTTAGATACTTAGGTTCAACAGTGGAAGAAGATGGAGGAGCTGAGAAGGAAGTGGGATGCAGGATACAAGCGGGTTGGAGGAATTGGAGGGAGATGGCTGGAGTGTTATGCGATAAGAGGGTGCCGATCAATCTGAAAGGCAAAATTTATAGGACAGTAGTGAGGCCAGCTATGACATAAGCTATAGACTGTGGCCCTGAGGAAAAATAACATCAGCAGGATGGAAGTAGCAGAGATGAGAATGCTTACGTGGATGTGCGGTGTGACCAGAAAGGATCATCTGAGAAATGACTATGTCAGGGGAACAGTGAAAGTTACGAACTTAGGAGCGAAAATACAGGAGGCAAGGTTGAGATGGTTTGGTCATGTGATGAGGAGGGAGGACGAATATGTGGGAAGAAGGGTCATGCAGATGGATGTGCAAGGAAGGCGGAAGAGTGGGCGGCCAAAGAAGGAGGGAGCTGGTAGAAGAGGACTTGAAGATGAAGAACTTGGATGTGGTGACAGCCCAAGACAGGAAGGTGTGGAGGAGACTCATTATCAACAGTGACCCCACTTAAGTGGGAGAAGCTGTAGAAGAAGAAGAAGAGTTAGGGACCACAAGATGGCAGCACTTGTTGAGCTGTCTCTGCACTATAGGCTGCTTAAATTAAAAAAACCTTGGGCCAGCTATTACTGATTGGCTACCAGTGTATCTGCACAACTCAACTGCACACTCAGTCTCCAAAAGTAAACAGAACTAAAAATGGCCTCGCCTACTCCCTGTACAGGAATAAAAGCGTTACTGAATAAAAGCGATTAAAAAAAAAAAACTAATTTTTTTTTTAATCTCTTTTTTTTTTTACTTATTTTTTTTGTATAGTCTAAAGCCTCTGCTCTACAGCCTCAAGCCAGGAATTTTTTTCAAGTCACTTCAGGTAGTCAATAAGCAAGGTAGTGGTCTCCTACTGCAATGAAATTCATCTTCTACATAAAAACAATCACAAAACATCCATGCACACAATGGCATTCAAACATACAGACTGTTGGTTAGAGAGTAGGTACATTAACAGCTCAGCCAACTAGGTCAGCAAAATCCATATTCAAAGAATGTGGAATAAACTCATTGATGAATTATGTTCTACTCAGAGAAACAGCATAATGGAACATAATTATAACACTCTGCCAGAAAGGGAAGCAAAATGGAAAATACTGAATGCTTTTTTTTATACAATATTCATTCTAAAAGATGTACATAAATATTCTGTTTTTCAAATGACTTTTATAATTCTATTTTCTATTCTGAAAATTTAACAATGCAGGCTCCTGAAAAAAAAAAAAAAAAAAGAAAAAAAAAAGAAAGAAAAAAAAAAAAAGAAAAGCTGGTTCCTTGGGATTCACACGTTATGGAGTAACTTGAAAACAACTGCATGTCAGAAATTGAATCAACTTAAAAAGGAATGCAAATTCTGGTCTCATAAAACAATTTGTGGATGACATCCGAAGATTTCATGAATGCATTCTTTCACATGTGTGCAAAAATGAGTAATATATATATATATATATATATATATATTCTGTGTGGTTAGCCTAGTGGCTATGCGTTTCGCAACCATATGCCTGGGGAAGGAGTGTCCTGGATTCAATTCCCATTGCCGACGTGAGAAGCTTAAGGATCTTCCTCAGCCATAGCCAAGTTAGCCGGTCTTGGGCGTGGACAGCAGGGTTCATGTTGATGATATACTCGTGGTAGACCCTATATGGTTGCCATCGAGCACCCTAGGGTTCTTACCACTTGGGCGACAGAATGATGAATCTGTCTTGTGCTGATAATATGTCCACGATCAAAGTCGCTAATATCGCCACATTTACCCATGTTTGTCAATTGTGATACACTGTTGGTAAGTCCCAATGTTTGCTTGTTTACTGTCTAATTTCGGTCTGGGTACATTTCACTCTGTGTGGGTGATGCAAGTGTCAACTTCAAATCACCTCTATCACTAATGTTTTATCCATTGAGTGTTTAAATATAATAATCATAAAGTGAATGAACTACAAACCAACCAAAGAAAGTAGTTAAACAAAAATACACTATCTAGCACTAGATGGTGTGTTCAAAAAGTGATCTCTGATATTGCAAAGTAATATCTACATTCTTCCATATCAGTTTTGTTATTGTTGCTAGTGTGAATGTTAAAAACTCGAAACAATTTTGTTTCAGATTTCAATACTATACACTGTTTTCATGTCTGAATTCTGATTTTTATAATTTATTTCTGAACTTCATACAGTGCAATGATTAATAACAAGGAATCAATTTTATTTATTACAATGAATAAAATTAACTCCTTAATATACTAATAATTTTACATCTGTTTTGATACTCACGTATTTGCATCAATCACAAATTTCAAATATTTTTCATCATCTGACACACTTCTAGGACTGAAGCGAATCTGAAATTCAACCTTAAAAGAATTTAAAAAAAAAAAAAAAAGAAGTTAAATTCTCTTTCCACTTAATATTAGCACATCTGAATTTTTAGATTTATGATTTTAATATTTAGAATAATTTATGTAATGATCTGGAATACATGTGACAAGTCATCTGGAATAACAGCATGTAACCTTTTCTGAATGGAACATTCAAAAAAGGTTACATGCTGAACTGCAAAGCAGGAAATTATGACCACCTGAGGAGTATGCTGAGTTCTACATCATGGTATTAGTTCTTGGATGGGAAAAATATCGATATGCAGTGCATGGGAAGTGTTTAAAAACTACTTAAATGATGCAATATCAAAATGTGTACCTAGAGTTCAAAGAATAAATAGAACATGAGTGAAATAGATGTGTAATCTAATTAAGCAAGAGATTTGTAAGAAAAAGATGATGTGGAAGGAATACTATGTGTATAAGGATGATGTCAGTTATGATAATTATAAGCAAGAGTCACAAATGTTGTACAGAAAGCTAAGTCTCAGTATGAAAGAAACTGACTATGCAAGTTAAAGACAACCCAAAAGAATTCTATCATTATGCTGCAAGAAAAAGAAAGAGTGAATTTGAAAGAATAACTCTACTGAATGCACATGGTATGTGGGTGACTGATACAGAAGTGATTGTTTAACTAATGAATAGCCATTTTGCTAAAAGCTATTAACCTGGTATATGAAACATTGAACTCACCACTACCTCTTCGCTGTATGAGGAGAAAGTACCAGAGCTGCTGCATCAACTGAATAAGAATTCTGAGGAACTGATGGGATATCAGCATGGATGCTAAAAGAGTGTTCAGCTGAACTGGCTATCCCTTTGACCAGACTATATAATTTAAGTCTCAAAACAGGGAAGAATGTATGGTAATCTTATTGCACAAGGGTGGTGCAAAGACTGTTGTATCCAACTATCGACCAATCAGTATCTCAGGAATGGTGAAGATTTTGGAAAAGCTGGTTAGGGCTCACATTCAGAAATGGGTTGACAGAGAACCTCTACTTTGCAAAGAACAATATGGGTTTACCAAGGATAGTCATGTTTTAGCAACTTACTCACATTCCATAATAATGTTACCACTGAGTTAGACATGGGGGAAATGGAAACACCATGACATTTTTGGATTTTGTTAAGGCTTTTGGCAGAATGGATGGAATACTGTTGCATAAATTGGAGAATATGGGATTGGATTATGGACTATTGGCATGGATAAGAGAATGGCTGACTGACAGACATCAAAATTGTATATGGGGTGTGAATATGCGAGATTACAATAACCAGTGGTGTGCCTCAAGGATCAGTCCATGGTCCATTGTTATCCAATCTGTCCATTAATGACATTTGGAAGGATTTGACATGCAACATACAGCTATTTGCTGATGACACATACATAGGTAGGATAATCAGGAGTGCTGCTGATATGCAGTACTTGCAGAATGATTTGAATAGGATGGAATTGATGGCATGGGAAAATGGATGTCAGTTCAATGCTAATAAATGTAAGGTGATGCACTTTGGTGTGATTAGCTATCCAATGTTGTATTATATTGGTGGGATTATGCTAAAAGAAAATTATGAGGCTAGAGATCTTGGAGTTTTAGTAGACAGGAAGTTGAAGTTCATCAGTCATATAGCAAAAATTGTAAATACAATTCAGAGAACAATTGAAATGCTGAAATGAACCTTGACATGTAAAGATATAAAGTCATTTTGCCTCATTACAAGACCTTACTTGAACTGTGCACAGGGTTTCCATGATTCTGATACAGTGGAGAAAGTGCCAAAAATTATATCATGATTGTGGAATACTGATTATGAAGACAGATTGAGAATTTGTAGGCTGCAGAGACTAGCAAACACGAAAAAGAGGGTGGTATGATTGAAAATTACAAACTTTTGAAAAGGTTATAGGAGGCCAAGGATGTCATAAAAGAAGGTGGAATGATGAATTGGGAAAAAATGGTCAACCATTGCCAAGAACAGAGAAAGGTGGACAGAACTGGAGGAGGCCTTTGTCCAGCAGTGGAGAGAAAATGGCTAAAAAGAAGATACAGAATTTCAGTAAATGGAATTTTTCATTTTATGGAAGGTGAGGAAAGGACGAGAGAGCATCCTTGGAAGCTGAGAATGAATGCTGTCAAGAAGGTGTTGAGGACTACATTTTTCTCTCATAGAGTGGTGCATGACTGATGGCATAGGAAAATGGATTGTCACTGGATGTTGTGTGTGCAAGTAGTGTGAATGAAATGAAGAACAGGTATGACAGCTGGTGCAAATAGTATTATCTCCCTCAATGAGTTCCTGACTTCCTGGAGGTCTCTTTTTATAATAATTAATATTTTACTCAAGATCAAAATGTGTAGGTTAGTAACAATATGAATCTCAACAATTTACATTCTAAACTGACTACACATTCATATGCTGAACCACCACCAAACATTTCTGTCTGTCGGTCTGCGTGTGATAAAAGGACCTCCCAGATGAGTCTTTGACTCCGTGAGGTCTGAAATTATTATTATTATAATAATAATAATAATAATAATTTCAGACCAATTTTATCATTTAAGGGGAAATGTGAAAATCAAATCTTTAAGACAACTTGCTAACTTGGTGCTGAGAAAAAACATCAGAACATAAGCCATGTCTTTTTGACTGATCACCACAATAGTTTTCTGATAAAATGGAACAAGTACAAATAACAAAAGATTCCTTCTTCCTCCATACAAATTATTACAAGTCCAATTTAAAATTCACATTACATATAAAACAAGAAACATCACTGGAGCTTGGAGATTTTCAGAGGTTGAAACTAATTTCAGTATCTTGTGGAGTGATCAAGCTATATCAGTTTGTAAATGTAGTCTGCTGACATTTCATTCAAACATCTTCAAGATGCTTACCATATAAGTGAAATATTTTAGTCATTTCATTTTGTAGTCTACAGGTTTTCATAGCGGAAAGAATGCTTAACCACCATATCAACTTGGACGTGCATATATGTCTATAATTACATGGATGCAATTGTCCATTGAAGTCAAAATAATTGATATTATAGAAAATAATATCGACAGTATCTCCATCTTGTATGGTGAGGAGGCTTGTATACTCTGACAACTCAGAGAACTATACTGGCAGTTGCTTAGCAACCGGCAGGGCCACCCAAGCCAGTCAGGCTCATTTGGATAGTGGCCAGACTAAGTGAATATCCTGTGGAAGTGGACAACAGAACATTCCAGTACCATGAGGCTGAAGATATGCACTATCACTCACGTCTGGACAGCTATTCGGCATGGCTGAATCAACATTTCATTGGCAACAGCTCTGTGGTAGAAAAAGCAAGGGGAAACCACTATACTATCATCCCATGACAACCATAGCCACAATGAAGAATGATGATAAGAGATGGGCAGCTACCAGCCAGGTAAACCTCCAGGGACAGAGGGGAAAGGCATGTGCACTCCCAATCTCGACACTAGCTGAGAACCTACAACATTAAAAAAACTGATACCTTTCTAAGTCACAATCAAACTATGACCCAAAAAGTACCAATTAAGGAAAATTACACATACTGGTACTTGGAATGTACAATGATTACTACATACAGACAAACTGGTCATGGTGCAAAATGAAATGAAAAGACTAATATCGATATACTAGGAATCAGGAAAGCACATTGGAAAAACAAGGGACACTTTACATTCACAGCTAGGCAATATCATTTATTTTGCTGAACATGATTCTATAATCAGAAAAGGAGTAGCAATAATTGTCAAAAAAAAAAGGTATGTGCAAATCAGTGATGAGTTACAATCCTATCAACAATAGAATAATTTCCTTAAGAATAACTGTAATTCAGTACCAATCATGCTCTTACAAATTTATGCCTCTACAAGTGATACAGATGAAGAGACTATTGATCTCTTCTACAGGGATCTGAATTTAGCCATAGATGCAATACCGAAAAGAGACATTTTGATCATTAAGGGTGATTTCAATGCAAAAATTGGAAAAAGCATGGAAGACCACAACGAGACAGTCCTGAGATCTCACAGACTGATCAATCACCCACAATGAAAGAGGTGAAAGACTGATCAACTTTTGTATAGAAAGAGAACTTATGGTAACTAACACCTTCTTAGAACAACACAAATGGAGACCATACACCTGAAGGTTGCCTGGAGACAGAACTCAGAACGAAATTGATTATATCCTTATTAACAAAAGGTGGAGGTCTATGATGAAAAATGTTAAAGCATTTCCCAGAATTGATTTGTGGCTCTGATCACCAACTCATCATTGCTGATATGATAACATGTTTGAAAACAAATAACATAACATATCACCCAGATATGGGTTTGAGGTTATATGGTGAGTGGTCAGTGTAATTTAGCGCTCGTGTAAAATTGGTGATTTTTGGTGTTTTTTGTGTGTGTTTTTCCTTAGAAAATTGGTTGTATAGTATATCAGAACGATTTTCATGTTTTTAGAGTATTTTGTGTGTCTTTATAACATATTTTATTGGGGCTGTCGCCGCTAGAGGGATTCATAGTGTGTAGTGTTCGTGAAAGCTCCAGATAAGATAAGTATTATTTTCAGTTATCGTTGATAAATTTATTTAACATTGCGTAGTTTTGTTTGCCTTGCATCTCTTAGTGCATCTTTTTGTGTGTTTTTGGTGTGTTATAATTTATAATTTGATAAAATACATTGCAAGTAAGTATGGCTCCAGTACAAAGCAAAATGGAGGCCAGTAATGATGGTTCGCCATCTTTATCAAAGAACGGTAGTATAAAAGAGATGATACAGTGTACTAGCTGCGAAATGTACGCTTTGCGGAGTGCGGTCAGAGTGTGGTTAGATGATAATAAAGGAGTGAATGTGTGTAGAAAATGTAGGGAGAATGAGAAATTGAAGGTATTTCGGATCATGACTGTGATATTTTTGTCAAACTTCAGAATGAAGAAAATAGGGATATGACAAGAAACGGCAAGGTTGTACCAGAGAATTGTGAGAGTGTGAATGTAAAAAAGTGTGAATGATAGTATTAATGGTTTTAATGAGAATAAAAAAGATGAGATAGAAGCAATGAGTGAGATCGCGTTGTTGAATGGTGCGATACAAAGGGCAAAACAGCAGCTAGAGTGTATGAGCAAAAGTTGACTGAATGAACCAGCCAATAATAAAAAGTATGACAGGAAAAATAGATGTATGAGTGTGAACATGAACAAAATGAAGGATAGAGTGCTGTATGGAGACTCGTTAGTACGAGGTGTGATAGTAGAGGATTTGACAAAATTGTACCAACCTGGTGCGACCATAAAGGATGTAACTGAGTCTATTAAAGAGCAAAAGGAAAGGGTGAAAGAAATGATTGTTGTGGCAGGTACGAATGATTTGAAAGGAGACAAAATGGAAATGATAGAAGACCTGAATGAATTGTTTGAGGTAGCAAAATAAAAGAGTGAGAGAGTTAGAATGATTAGTCTTTTGCCACAGTATGACAGTGAAATGTTTAAAAGGAGGGCCATAATTGCGAATGACTTTATGCGTGGGTTATGTATGATGAGTGGTGTGGAATTTGTGGACGTGTGGAGTGAGTTCGATGGACGAAATGATCTATATAAGATGGATGGCTTGCATTTGAATGGTTACGGTGTAAGGAGACTTGAGAAAGTGTTCCTGAATGTGGTGGATGTGCAAATTCAGGGAAACTAGATTTATTAAGGGGGGGGGGAGTAGATATACAGTCCTTAGGGAGGCAGTTGAATGTAAGAATGAATATAATATGCCCGAGCAAATAAGGACAACAAATCAGAGTGGGATAGTTAATATACGGCATCAAGGTAGGGTTGGGGCTAATGGGGATCTTAAATTCATGTACACTAATGCTAGGAGTATTAGGAACAAGAAGGAAGAGTTTTTGGCCATGGTTGGCACTTCCAGACCACAGGTTATTGGTATTAGTGAAACATGGCTGACTGTAGATGATATAGCTAGTAGGATTGAATGTGATGGGTATATAGTGTGTTCAGGAATGACAGGGAGAATAAAATGGGGGGGGGGGGAAGTATTGTTGATGATAGCTGATGAGCTGCAGCCAAGGAGAATAGAAGTTGAATTGCAGGATAGAGAAAAGAGCACATTTGAGGCCATTTGGTGTGAGATTGTGGCTAGCAGAACAAAATATACAATTGGGTGCTGCTATAGACCAGGTGATGGAAAAGATGGTGGTGACAGTATGCACAAGCAAACAGAAGAAATGAGTGGAAGGAAGGTGATTATTATGGGAGATTTCAACTATGGTTACATTGATTGGAGTGAAGTGAGGACACACGGGAGGAAGGAATTGGATTTTATACGGTTATTAAGGGATAACTATCTGCAACAGCATGTAATGGAAAATACTAGGGGTCAGAGAGTGCTTGACCTAGTAATTACATCTGAGGATTTGGCTGTAACAAATATGACCACATTGCCACCAATTGGTGAGAGGGATCATAGGGTCTTGACTTGGGAGGTGGCTAAAGGTGTGGAATTTTCAATTAAGACAGGGTACATGTGGAATTATCAGGCTGGAAAGTATGACAAGCTTAGGAGTTTGATTGGTTCAGTGCCATGGCATGTACAACTGCAAGGACTAGAAGTTGATAGTGCATGGGAGGCAGTTAAGAAGTGTTTGCATGAAGCAATGGCTGTATACCTAGAGTGCGAATAATAAATCAAGAAGGGGTTAAATGGATGAATAACACCGTTAAGCTTGAGCTACAAAAAAAGAAACAACTATGGAGGGAATTTAAGGAGAAAGGTGACCGGCAGGCACACGAATGGTATAAAGCGCAGGCCAGAAGGGTAACGAGTGTGGTAAGAAAAGCAAAAAAGGATTACGAAAGAACATTGGCCATGCAGGCTAAAGATAATCCTAAACAGTTTTTTAGATATGTAGCAAGTAAAAGGAAAAATGTACATGGCAGAATGATTTTAAAGAATGCCGATGGTAGGGATGTAACTGAATCAGTTGAGATAGTTGAGTTACTGAGTGAGCACTTTGCAAAAGTATATCATCCAGGTGGTGACATTGCAGAAACGAATAAACCAGTAGATTATACGGGAATTGTGGTTAATGAAGTGGTGGTGAGTAGTCTATTGCATAACCTCAATGTCAATACATCTGTGGGATTGGATGGTATACCAGCTCGTGTTGTACGAGAAGCAGCTAAAGAATTGTCAGTACCCTTGACCATTTTGTTTAATTTGAGTCTCGGGTCTGGGTTAGTCCCGAGGGGTTGGAAAGAGGGGAAAATAGTTCCACTGCATAAAGGTGGTTCCAAGACTGCTGTTGTAAATTACCGACCGATTAGCATATCAGGAATCATTGTCAAGGTCTTAGAGAAATTAGACAAGAAAAGAATACAGGATTGGATAGATGAAAATGGGATATTGTATGGGGGACAACATGGTTTTGTGAAGGGTAGATCATGCCTCAGTAACTTGCTCACGTTTTATAACACAGTGACAGCTGAACTGGATAGGGGTAATGGGTTTACAGTAATACTACTGGACCTTGCCAAGGCTTTTGATAGGATACCACATAGAACCCTAATCAGTAAACTGGAGCAGATGGGGATAGATATAGGGTTGGTGAGATGGATAGGAGGGTGGTTGAAGGAGAGATACCAGAGAGTGGTTTATTCAGGAGTGGAGTCTAAAAGACGGCTTGTGACTAGTGGTGTGCCACGGGGCTCTGTTCTTGGACCACTGCTTTTCAATTTGTTCATCAATGATATAGGAAAGGATATGAGAGGAAGTGTTCACTTGTTTGCTGATGATGCAAAGTTGGGTAGAGCAATTATGAGTGCACAGGATGTCAAACTTTTACAGGATGATTTGGATAGTTTGGAGGACTGGGCTAGGAAAAATGGATGTCAATTTAATGTGCCAAAGTGTAAGGTTATGCACTTTGGGGTGAAAAGAATAGCAGCAGTATATCGCATTGGTGGAACCGTACTCCAGGAGATTGATGAGGCCAGGGATTTGGGGGTGTTGGTGGATAGGGAATTGAAATTTAGGGGGCACATTGCAAAAGTGACTAAAGCAGCTCACCAAATCACTTGGCTTCTGAAAAATACTTTAACATGCAGAGACAAAGAAGTTGTTGTTCTTCTGTATCGAGCCTTGATAAGACCCCATCTGGACTACTGTGCCCAGTTATGGCACCAGGGTTTCTTCGTGATGGGGAGGAAGTGGAGAGGATTCAGAGACGAGTGACCAAGATGATAGCAGGTCTGTGCAATGAACCTCATGAGAATAGGTTGAAGATTTGTGGGTTGCAGAAATTGGTCGATAGGCCAAGGAGGGGTGATATGATTGAGACATTTAAATTACTGAAGGGTTTCTATAAGATTGATCCAGAAGATATTTTTGAAAATATGACTGGTGGTGGGAGGACCAGGGGCCATGAATGGAAGCTGGGCAAGAGCATGGTTGACAAGGGTGTTAGAGCTAGGTTTTTTACTTGGAGAGTAGTGAATGAAGGGAATAAGCTTCCAGAGTCTGTTGTGGGTGCTACGACCATGAATGAGTTCAAGGCAAGGTATGATAGACACTGTGTGAATGTCGAATAGTTGTTCTTGACATGATGTTAGGGCCTCCCTCGATGAGTCTGTCGACTCCTTGGAGTTGCCCGGAACAATAATAATAATAATAATATGTTATGTTATTAGACATCACAGGAATTACTGAGACATATAGCATTTAAGTTGAAAATAAATTTCTACAACTAGGGAATTACACAGCTGAAATGACCACAGAAGAACTTTGGGATTAAACCTAAATAATACTAATGGAAAATACAAAGTCAATGTTGCCCAAAAAATCCAGAATTAACACATCCTGGATATCAAATGAAACTTTGAAAGAAGTCAAAAAAATTCTGCATGAAAGATAAAAAAAAACTTTTTTCAACAACATATGCAGAGAAATTGATGATCGCTCAAATCAAAATGAAACCAAAGACCTATTTAGTAAACTAACGCTGTTGAATAGAAAATATAAACCAAAGTATTCATAACTGGTAATTAGTTTACGGAATTAACAATGCATATAAAGTATATTAATTAAAGGTAACTTTAATGAATAACTTCTATAATTCGGCAATGTCACATTGCCATCTTCGGGAACATAAAGATATGGTATGTGCACTCAGGAACTAACACAAAGCAAATGAGGAAGAAAGCAAGAAACTAATATTGTTCCTAAAGTCCTAATGCTGCCCTCTTGCGGGCTAATTTGGTAGTCTTGGCAGTTGGGCTGAAGTTCTCATAATGAAAGTCTCCCAAATTTGGAGCAGTTTCATGCACCCAAATTTGTTGAGGTTAGGAACGTTTTTTAGAGCTGCTGAAGATTCTTTGAATAATCTTTCGTATTTAAACTTGCTGCGATGGATTATTTTTGTTTTCTTCCAAAGACTGTAGTCAACACTGTAGTCAACCTCTCGTCAGCAGTTTTAAAGCCTGAAGCACTCACCGCACTTTCACGTGGTCACAATTTCGCCCTAGCTCCTAAAAGGATACCTGCTGAAGAAATCATGATCCAAATAGAGCGTGGAATTCGCAACCTGCCTAACCATATCGCCAACAACATGAGACTGGATGTAGTCGGTGTTCTCACTAAAGCCAAACCTCCGAAATCCAACTTATCCAAAAACGAATATACAGCCCTACAAGAATTGAAAAACAACAAAAAAATAGTAATAACCAAAGCTGATAAGGGAAGCGCCACTGTGGTACTCAATCAAAAAGACTACAAAGGTAAGCTAAATTCTTTAGTACGAGACCGTACTACTTACCTCCCCATTGAATATAATCCGACCAGCTCTCAGATAGAACTATCCACAGACTCCTTAAGAAAGTCACTTCTTGGCCTGTGGAAGTCACCAACAAACTTAAACCTTATAACTCTAGACCCCCCCGATTATATGGATTCCCAAAAATACATAAACAAAATGTGCCATTGCGTCCCATAGTGGATGGCATTGATTCCCCCACATATAAATTAGCCAAACATTTAGCCAAAACGCTCACACACTACACTGGCAACACACCATCACACATAAAAAACTCGGCCCACTTTAAAGCCAGTATAGAAAACCTCACACTCCAACACACTGACACAATGGTCAGTTTTGACGTCTCCTCCCTATTCACTAATGTCCCACTCAAAGAAACCCTTGAGCTTATCCAAGCCAAGTTTCCTCCCGATATCTCAGCCCTATTTCAGTTCACAATGAACTCAGGCTATTTCGTTTGGCAAGGAAAGTTCTACAAACAGATAGAGGGGACAGCCATGGGTTCACCACTTTCCCCACCCTTGGCCAATTTCTTTATGGAGACATTTGAAGAGAAAGCCTTAAACTCCGCCCCACAAAAACCCACTATTTGGCTTCGTTATGTGGATGATGTGTTTGCTATTTGGCCACATGGCTCAGACACACTTCACTCCTTCCTAACACACTTAAACAACCAACATCCCAGAGTCCAGTTCACCTTAGAAAAAGAGGAAAACAACACCCTCCCCTTCCTAGACACTTTAATCACCCACCAGCTTGATGGATCTTTGGTTTTCTCTGTTTACAGAAAACCCACCCACACTGGCAGATACATTCACCAGCAATCCCCCCCCCCCCCTCACAACAATATGGGGTGATAAAAACACTATATAACAGGGCAAAATTAATCTGCTCAGATGACAAGGCCCTGACTATTGAACTAAACCACATCCTCAACACTTTCTTAGCCAATGGCTATAACCCCAAAAAAATCCAAAAAATACTAAAACCTGTAAACCACAATCCCCTTCCCCCCCTCCACAATAAAGATTACACCAAGTCTATCACCATCCCCTACATCCAGGGCACCTCTGAAAAAATAACCAATATCCTCAAAAAATATGACCTTACTTCCTGTTATAGACCATATAAAAAGTTGGCATCCCTTATCCGCTCTACCAAAGACCAACCACTTCCCCTAGACCTACCTGGTGTATACCAGGTCCCTTGCAGCTGCAAATTGTCCTACTTTGGCCAAACAGGCAGAACAACTAATATCAGGATTTCAGAACACCAAGACTACATCCGGTTTCACCAGTACAGCCACTCTGGGCTGGCAGACCATGCCTTAGATACCCACCATAAAATTCGTTGGAAGAAAACAAAAATAATCCATCGCAGCAAGTTTAAATACGAAAGATTATTCAAAGAATCTTCAGCAGCTCTAAAAAACGTTCCTAACCTCAACAAATTTGGGTGCATGAAACTGCTCCAAATTTGGGAGACTTTCATTATGAGAACTTCAGCCCAACTGCCAAGACTACCAAATTAGCCCGCAAGAGGGCACCATTAGGACTTTAGGAACAATATTAGTTTCTTGCTTTCTTCCTCAATTGCTTTGTGTTAGTTCCTGAGTGCACATACCATATCTTTATGTTCCCGAAGATGGCAATATGACATTGCCGAAATATAGAAGTTATTCATTAAAGTTACCTTTAATGAATATACTTTATATGCGTTGTTAATTCCGTAAACTAATTACCAGTTATGTCTAACCAACGTATAAGTCTTACTTCTAGAATCAAAGTATTTAAGTATAGCTGATGTAAACAATTGCATTCTTACTGATCCAACAGACATCCTTAATAGGTGGAAAGAATACTGCTCAAATCTGTACAAAGATAATTCAGTCTCTCATTCAACAAAGAAAACACCAGACTTCCACAAGGAACCTTGCATTTTAAAAGAGGTTGAAGCTCTAAAAAAACTTAGGAAAGGGAAAACCCCAGGCTACAATGAAATACCAAGCAAACTTCTCGCATGTCTAAGACCCATAGGAATTGAAATCATCAGAAAAATTTGTAATAAAATCAGGGAGATAGGCAATTGGTCTGATAATTGGGTAAAATCCATTTTTATTCCAATACACAAAAAAAAAAGGTCGATGAATCCAATAATTATAGAACTATAGCCTTAATCTCACATGCATACAAAATTCTTCTCTATATTATTAAAGAAAGACTTAAACAATGTCAAGAAACAACTTCCTGTAGAACAGGCAGGTTTTAGAAAAGGACATGGGAACCAGAAATAAAAATTTATAATCTAAAGAACTTGGTTAAAAAGGCTCAAGAATTACACCAAGGACTGTGTCAGGTGGGAGGACTTGTGAAAAATACTAAGTAAAATAAGCATTCCAGAACACTTGACAAACTTTTTAAAACAACTCTATGAGAGGAATCTGGCTGGGATGAAGATGATGGAAAAACATCTCAGTGGCTCAACATCAAGAAAGGTGTGAGACAAGGATGCATTCTCTCTCCTGATCTATACTATCTTTAAGGAGAATGCATTAAGAGAAAGGCACTTAATGGACATGACAGTGGTTACTCAGTTGATGGCAAAAAGATAAATAATCTTACGTATGCTGACAATACCTTTCTTATTGCCAACAGCAAAGGAGAACTGGAGTTCCTCATTAAAAGAGTTGAATGGGAAAGCTTGAAATATGGTCTAAGAATTAATCTTGATAAAACAAAATACATGGCCATAGATGAAAATGACAATTTCACCCACAACATTAACTTCAAGAAGGTGGATGAATTCATTTACCTTACAGCTCTAATAAGCACCAAGAGTAGATGTCAATCAGAAATTAAAAGAAGAAATACCATGGCTAGGTCAGCAGTGGTGCAATTGCAGAAAATATGGAAAGACATAAACATTTCTATCAGCACTAAATTAAGACTGGTCAAAAGCTTGGTGTTTTCAATTTTCAGCACCATAAATGAAAATTCTCTGACACTCAGCAAGAAAGATATGGACAAGATAAACAGCTTCAAGATGTGGTGATGGAGAAGAATGTTGAGAGTCTCCTGGATGGACAAAAGATCTAATAATTACAACAACTAAAAACTAAGAGGTGGTTATGTGATATTGTAAATTAAAGTATTCTCAAATATTTTGTTCACGTTTCAAGACAGGGAAAATAACAACTTGGAAAAACTTATCACTCAGGGCCAAGTGGAAGGACAGAAAAAGAGGACGTCCAAGATCAAGATGGTTGGACCAGATTGAAAAGATCACCGGACTTACTTGGGAGTTGGCCACTGCTACAAGAAAAGACAGAAAGAAATGTAGAGACATTGTGGCTAGAGTCATGAGTCTTCAGACATGAGGAGGCCAAGCAAGAAGACAAGATTATAGAAAAAATTATGTGGATATATGCTTCAGCATATATCCACATAATTCAGCATATATATATATATATATATGATATATTTGATCCATGTGTTGTTTTGTTTCATTTTTGCAGATATTTTCATTTGTCAGCAGCTGCCTGTTCTCGAATTTCATTTTTGATGATTTTTTTACAACACGCATCCTTTAAGCCTCTTTTCTCCATAGTTCTCACAATGGTCTCTCAGTGGAGAAAGACCATTGGAAAACAGTAAGACAATAGGACTAAGTGGACTTACTGTTTTCCTTCTTCAAGGGAGTGACTAATTCATAATTCTCAACAGCCATCATTCTCTTATTTTCTGACACGTCCATATCATTTCAAGGCATCCATCATCACGGTGACAGGTTATTCAACTTACATTTCAGTTTGAATAATATACATTCATGAGACAGTCCATATGGGTGGTTCTCATACTTCATTTGAAATATATCATCTCTATGACTTCTAATTATTTCCTTTGTCTGTTAGTGAGGATCCAACACTCAAATCCATAGGTCATTATACTTCCTATAATCTGTTGATATAGCATGTTATTTTTCCTTGAGACCTTATGACTCCATAAAACACCATAAGGTGAATTTACATCTATAAATTGGATGTGTACTCGAGCATGATGGCATGTTTCATGAGAGAGAGAGAGAGAGTAACAACCAGTTTCTGAGAGAAAGAAGAAAACAAACAAACAAAAAAAAAAAAAAAAAAAACAGATAGATGTCAGTCTGTTATAAGACTGACATCTATCGTTGGTGATTTCAACATCAACAATTCAGACTGGTTTTACTTCTCCAACTTTACAGACCAAGCTAAAGAAGTTGAACTGTTTGCTATCAGCAATGATTTAACACACATTATTCAACAATCCACCAGAATTCTGGATAATCATCATCATTCTCCCAACACCATGGACCTCTTCTTAACCACCTCTCTCCATATACACCACTGATGTAAGCTCTCATCTTGGCAAGTCTGTTCATAGCACGGTCCATATCTCCTTTTATGCAGATCCATTCCCTGTTATTATCATCCTCATGTCCTGTGCATTACAACAGTATCATATTCTGGACTTCCATGCCTAGTTTCCCTGGTCTGATTATTTCTTCCATTCTTCTTATCTTTGTATCTGCTTTGATCTAATAACAGAAATTATCTTCACTGGGATGAGTGCGTTTATTCCCTACTCCATTCAAATCCTTCATCCCTATCCAAACCTTGATTTTCCCACAAATGTGCCAAAGCAGTCCAAGTCAAAAACTCTAGCCTCTCCCTCAGCTTACATTACAGTTGTAACAACTGCAAATATCAAGAAATCTAAAGCAGACATTGGAAGTGTCAAATGCACTAAGCTTGTCTCCTGACCAAATGGCAGTCAAGACCTGTGGTCTCTTGCCAAGGCCATGGGATGTAATCTCTGTCCTTCCATGTTTCCGCCTCTCTCACATCCTGATGGCATAATGGTAACATCTCGTAAAGTTAAGGCAGACCTCTTGACATCACTTTTTTCCTTACAACTCTCGTATAAACAACTGAAACAAATCTCCTCTCACCGTTCCACAAACTAACCGCAGTACACCTCCTCCAATTGTACTAAAAGCTTGTGCTTCAGAACTCACACCCATCTTGTATTGTCTCTTCAAGCTGTTATACTCAACTGGCATCCACCCAACTGCTCAGAAACAAGCTTTTATCCAGCCTGTTCCCAAAAAAGGGAAATAAAAATCAACTATCGAACTAATGCCCTGACCTCAATACTCTAAAAAATAATGGAAAAGATCATCAATAGCCAACTATTTCATTATTCAGACTCATCAATATCAATTCTGCCATTCACATTCTATAGCAGATCTCCTAGCCAACCCCACCCACAAGCTATGAAAAAGTTTTAAGAAACTCAAATGGTTGCTCTTGATATTTCTGATCGAGTCTGGCATCATTGCCTTCTTACCGAGCTACCATTTTATAGTATTCTTTCTCTCTGTGAATGGATTGCCAGCATTCCTCTCTCGCCATTTGTTGAAGGTCATGGTGGATGGTTCCCTTTCAGATTTTTCAATTAATCCTGGTGTACCTCTGGAGCCAGTGCTCTTGTCTACACTCCTCCTTCTATATATTAATGATCTTCTCTCTCTCTCTAATATCCAATCCTATTCTTAGCTTTGCTGATGATAGTACTGCTTTTTTTTTAATTTCAAAACCTTGTAGTGTTCAGTTAATTCAGCTTCAAGATCTTCTTTTAACCAATACCTGTAATACTGATTTCTTTGACATTCTCAAGTGGGGTGAAGACAACCTGGTGAAAATCATGACACCAAAATGCAATCCTTTCTCATCTCCTAGATGAAAGACCATGCCTCTTCTCCCTCACTTTTGACAATATTGTGCTCACCAACCAGGATTATTCTTCTCTCTTTCTGTTAAATTTCACATCTAACCTATCCTGGTATAAACACATCAGGTGTGAGTCTTCAGACTATGTGCTTATATGTGCTTCAGACCTGAGCCTTGGAGGTCTTGCCTCCAAGAAGTTTGGTATACTTTTTTTTTTTTGTCCAAAGCAGTAGTTCTCACCAAACTCTTGACACCTCAGAAACCAAACTTCTTTAAATATGCCCAACTTTAGAACACTATTCCCATATTTGTCAATTTATTTTTAACGGTTCTGATGAAAACACACATACTGATAAGAAAAGAATTACCATTTATTAACTTATTTGCTGATATTTTGCTGGTATTATATCCAGCATTTTCAGAGCACAAAAAGCTTGTCACAGTATGTGAAACAATCTGGTATAACAATGCGACTAGTTTAAACCAGTCCCACTGTTATACACCCCACAACTTCTTAACACACTTAAACAATCAACACTCCAGAATCCAGTTCACCTTGGAAAAGGAAAAAACAACAACAGTCTCCATTTCCTAGACACTGATTACATGTCAGCCTGATGGATCAGTGGCTTTCTCTGTTTAGAGAAAGCCAACACATACAGGTAGATACATTCACCAGCAATCACCCCCCCCCCCCTCTCTCAACAATATGGGATTGTAAAAATCCTATATAACAGGGCTAAATTAATCTGTTCAGATAGCAATGCCCTAACTAAACTTAACCATATCCTTAGCACCTTCTTAGCCAATGGCTACAACCCCCAAAAAATCCAGAAAACATTAAAACAGTTAAACCCCCCCCCCCATTCATAACAGAGATAATACTAAATCTATCCCCATTCCTTATATCTAGGGCACGTCTGAAAAGCTAACAAAAATCTTCAAAAAATATGACCTGACTACCTTTTACAAACCATATAAGAAATATTGGTATCCCTTATCCACTCCACCAAAGACCAGTCACTTCCACAAGACCTAGCTAGAGTATACCAGGTCCCTTGCATTTGTAAACTGTCATACTATGGCCAAACAGGCAGGACAGCTAATATCAGGATATCGGAACACAAAGACTACATCCGGTTTCACCAATACAGCCACTCAGGACTTGCTGACCATGCACTAGCCCACAACAGAATACAACCCCCAGTCGCTGGAAGAAAGCCACTTTACTACACCGCAGCAAATATAAGTTTGAAAGATTATTCCTGGAATCAGACTTAGCTCTAAAAATCTTCCCAAACCTCAACAATTTTGAGTGCATGAGACTGCCCCAAGTTTGGGAAGTTTGCATCTTAAGAACATCAGCCCAACAGCCAAGACAACCCAATTTAGCCCACTAGGGGGTACTTTTAGGACTCTAGGACCAACTTCAGTTGTCTTCTTCAGCCTTATTTGCTTAGTGTTAGTGCCTGCGTGCACATATCATAGTTTTATGTTCCCAGAAGTTGGCATTTTAACATTGCCGAAATATAGGAAAGTACTGATTAAAGTTTTTTAATTAATATTTTAGTATACCTCTGTCATTTCTTGAAAAATTTAAAGTCTTTTGTAACCAACATATAAGTTTATCTATGAGAATAATGGCTACTTTGTTGACACAACCACTGTTAATGATATAGCATCCGCTGATTACCTTATACTCCTAACCTCTACTAAAAAAAGGCTCGAAGGAACTCCTCAACGTCTTTGTTTGAGGTTTAAACACCAGTGTGACAAAGTCAAGTATGCTTTCTCATGTCCTCTCAGGGCTGAGAACTGAGTTTTCCCTACGTGGCATGTTCTTGTACTCTATCTCGGTTCTGGAGGAATGCAGATACTTCAGTGTTCTCTTCTCATCTCTCTGATAGGCCATTGTGCTTTCCAATCCACTCTAAGATCTTTTTTTTTTCTTCTCTCCATATAACTCTACTTAAACTTCAACAGAGGCTCTTCATTCTGAATTTTATCTTTTTTCCTAGCCTCTATCAAAGGTTAGTCCTAGGTAAAGACTGTTCGTGGTTATGTCTTCCTCACAACATGTCAATACCATTTTTCCATGCCTCTGCAAACCATGGAAGTTTTGAGATTCTATCATTGCAATGGTTAGTTCCAATCCATTACAACTTTATCCATTTATGTTGCATCATTTAGTTGATGGAGATGCATTACAAAAATCTAAGCATGTCCTCTCTCAGCATCAATAGATCAAGGATGAACTTGCTTCTTGCCTGGTTTTGAATATATAGATTTAATTAGGATTTAACTTAATTAATTTAATCTCTGCTGACTCAAGCTCATATAAACAGGGAAGAAGTGACAACAAGAACTGCAGAGCAAGCAGTCAGAGTATAGAAAATCTGGCTCATGCTGCTCAATGTTGTTTTCGAACACATGGAGTATGTGTCAGAAAACAGTGCAATAGTGAGAGTTATAGAAAATAAGTTTTAAGAACATAGGTTGGATAACAGCAGTAGAACCCTGCTATAGGACTAACATTGGATTAAGGAAGCCTGACCTTCTAGTAAAGAGAGGAGTTAGTTGTTATTGATGTGCAAGTTGTGGGTGCTGGACCAATCACTACCCTCAGTGGTGAGCTATGGAAATTTTAACAAAAGGCTCACATCGTCGAGCAAAAAAAAAAGGGGGGGCTAATTCTTATAGCCCTTATAATACTTATATTGCGACTTTGTAGAGCTTCTGAACAGATATGATAATTCCTGTAAGATAGATCCAGCATCATTAATGCTGGATCTTTTAAAAATTCCAAATTAAGAAGTTGGTTTAAAAAGCCCTTGTATTTATCGTTCGATGCAAAATACTTGCATAAAGCTGGGTAATTTCTCCACAAAGCAAGAGCCGTTTGTAAACTGCAAGCTGCCCATTATGGTCCAAACACATGGCCGATCTTTAAAATTTCGATATCAAGGCCTTTTGCAATCGTATTTAATTCTCGTTGATTTTTTGGTGATTGATGATAAAAAGCATATAATTTATTCATAAATATTTCAAAATGATTTATTTCTTTAATGTTTTTTTATCGAATCATCTAATGCTAATTGTAAACAATGAGCAATGCAATGCCAAATCACAATGCTGGGAAATCTTTGTAGAAGTTTGAATGCAACACCTGATTTGTTTCCTAACATTACACAAGCTCCATCAGAACAAAATGCAATGATATGATTTTTTAAATAGTTATCATAATATCCATATGAATTTAAAGTAGCAATTATAGTAGCATGTATACATTCCGCGGTGGTATTTTCTAGTTCTACAAGATTATTAAACAAGAAGACCAAGGGGTTCACAAATTTGAGAACAATTTATCAAAGGGATCGCGTGAGCCCCTTAAGCTCATCACTGACTACCCTCCATTATGAGAGAGGCTACTCTGCTGAAAACCAAGACTTGACACGACTACCTCAAGAAGAACACCATACTATACCAAAATTCATCTCTGCAAATGTATCTTTTAAAGGCATATGGCACAGCAGAGTTAATATGGAAATAATTGGACTCTCTCTCTCACAAGATGATTTCAAGATGCTCTCTTTGTTTGCCTTGCAAGGCAAAATGGCAGCATGAAGGACTTACCAAAGAATGGCTTCTCGAATCCCCAGGTCTGGAGATAGATATCACAGGATATTGTTGAGGCCTAGGCCTCTTCTGGTCTTACATGTGGGAATGTAGCACTGTTTCAGTGCAAAGTTTGAAAATAAAATATAAAAATAAAATAGGTGGAGGAGGTTCACATTAAAAAAAAAGCATAACCCACATCAATTTAACCGATATCATGCTCTTTTCCTAATCAATATATATATATATATATGCCGTTGCAACTAACAAATATTTTTTAACAAGCTCCCATGTACTACTCATCTTTCTTCCTTCAAATTCTTGATCTTTCCCCAACCTGGTTTCTAAGTCTATTATAACGCTACACTTGCCATATAATTTCTTTTCTCATTGATATTTATATGTCTATTGATTCTCCAGAAAATAATACATACAATAAACATTATTGTTTCTATATCTCATCTCATCTTCTTTATACCCTCTTTTACCTTGCGGCGTAGAGGGTCCATTGATCATCGGACCTCAATCCGTTTATAGGATAAGGTGGTCAGCCTTATGCCCCGGTATATCCTATGGCCTGTAGTGTTAAGTTCTCAAGGACAGCTTGCCTGCTTTGCAGGATGAAAAACCCCAGAATAAACTGAGGAAAAAAACCCTGCTGTCCACGCCCAAGACTGGCTAACTTGGCTATGGCTGAGGAAGGTCCTTCAGCTCCTCACGTCACCGACGGGAATCGAACCTAGGACACTCCTTCCCCAGGCATATGGTTGCGAAGCGCATAGCCACTAGGCTAACCGCGCGGACCTCTGTTTCTATATTAATAATCAAATTATAATGTGGCCAATACAAAAAGTGATTGACAAAGGTTAATAAAGGATAACAAATTTCCATTATGGATTGGTTATAATAATGAGTTATGCCATTCTTTAATACAAATAAAATTTATACCATGAGTATTATTTTTTTTCTAGTACCTATAATTGTTTACTTTAAAAAAAAGATAATATACACACATTAGCATCCACTTAATTCTTTATCAAATTCTATTCCTTATATTCATTTATCTTGGTTTCAGCAAAAAACAAATTTGTAAATTAAAAACAATAATTGTTTAATTAATAAACACTCACACACACACACACACAGTTACATACTTTAACTTGAAGAAAAAAATTGGACAAACAATAAAAATCTCCTTTGTTAATCATTTCAAAGGTTACAAATTATTCAGTTTTCTAGTATGTATATACTAACCCGAATCTTCTTTTGTACAGCCTTGTACACCTGAGGGAGAACCAAGGCTTAATAGGGGATGAGAATTTAGGATGGGGTGGTGAATAAATGTTTCTTAGCATTATCTATAGCAGTAACTGAGGTACACATGTCCTCAGATAAGTTCTTAGTAAATATTGGCAATATTATTAAATATACCTGGTGTTATTTTCTTTATTTTGACCGTGTTCTTTAGCAGTGACTATTATGACATGATATTATTTCAAAAGTGTTCATTATGCCACCAATGTGTATGAGAACAATGGTAACAAAGACATCAATGTTGAATGATATTTATGTGCAGGATTTAGTGTGATGTAGCGTGCATTTAATGTATTCGTTGCAGAGAGTGAATGATTTGTGATACAAGAGAAAAAATGGAGAGAATGTTTGTCAGAAATGTCTCGTGAGTGAATGCAATACATGCGAGTCATGACGAGTGCGGAAGAATGAAGTGACTGATTTTGGTCATATAAAGCAAGAGCGTGGGTGAAAGTAATACTGTCGATGATGAGATGCCAGTGTGGAAAGAAACTGCACGTTTATGCGAACTCCTTCACATGACAAAGCGTGAGCTTGAGCAACTGGAGAAACGGTTGGCATGTGGTACTGCAGAATGGAGAAAGTTAGAAAGAGTGAACGGGAAAAACATAAAAGCGAGACATCTTCAGTGAAAGTCACTGATGAAGTCTCGTTGACAGTCGAAATATTGTCCAACGCATTAAAATTAGTTTTAATGCGTTGGACATATTCCGTTCTTAGTGCTGTCAATACTCCATAAAAAGTTCAAACATGATGTCCTCCCAGCACTTAAGCTTTAACACACAGGTAATAGAGATGGGAGTGGTGTTGGACAGAAATGATGTCCAGTAGCTTTGGCTAGAAGCCAGAAGACAGGTCTGCTATTTGGGCAGAATGAAGTTTCCTGCTTTTGGATCACTCAAAATCAGTTTTCAGTGTGGTGATGATTTTCTTGCAGCTGTAGTGTAGGCGGTATAGGAAGAAGTAGTTTTGGTTGCAAGTCAGTTGTGGTATACCTGACTTCTTTTGTACAGCCTTGGCACACCTGAGGGAGAACCAAGGCTTAAATAGGAGATGAGAATTTAGGATGGGGTGGTGAATAAATGTTTCCATGCTGATGATCATTATTTCAGTGATTCCTTCTGCACAGAGATTTGGCTCAGGCAGCTGGAAACAGAAATCTGACAATGGAAATGAGGCCTAGAAGTGCGACAATTGTCCAACTTGGCTTTCTGGTAATGCCATACAATGTATGGATGTGAGTGATTGGATATGCGTTGGTCCATGGGATTATCTGGTATTCTGATGGTCAAGTGGACGATTTGAGTGAGCATTTGTGATTTCAAAAGTCACAGCCTCTCTACCTGCTTGATCTGTACAAAGATTCCTTCAGCTCTTTGTTATATTCCATGATTTCTCAACTAATTGTCATAAAGTGAAAATCTGATCCTGACAGCCTCTATTTGGCCTGAATCCAGCTTGTTCTTCACCAAGTATTTCTTCCACAATCCTTCTCAACTGTTTCTCAAGTATACTTGCATAAATCTTACCAGGAACACTCAGTAGGGAAATACCTCTATAATTCTCACATTCACTTTTATTTCCCTTTTTATATATAGGTAATATTAGAGCTCTACTCCAATCATCAGGAATTTGTCCCTTTGTCCAGGCTTTCTGAACTATACAGTGCAGCCACTGTAAGACTTTTATATCATCATACTTCAGCATTTCTGGTCGAATATCATCTACTCCTGCTGCCTTTCCACATTTCAAACCTTAGATGGCTTTTTCTACTTAAAGTATGGATATGTATTCCTGCCTGTATGTCGGCTGAGTGTTTTTTTAACACTCTGCTATCACTGCTTGTTTCGTTTAGTAATTTTTCAAAGTAATTACTCCACACTTCAAGGATATCTTTCTCTCCTGTTTTCATGTCACCTTTATCATCTCTAATTCCTTTTACAGCACTCTTTCCTCCATTTTTAAGCTTCTTCAACAACCTCCAGAATATCTTACCACCTTCTTGATATTTATTTTCTATGTTCTTCCCAAAGTCCTCCCATGACTTTTGTTTGACTAGTTTTACACAGTTTCACTTTCTTACATTTGTCTCTATATTCTCTAAGAGCACAAGCTTGCCAGGAACGTTTGATATGCTTTCTTGTTTTCCTTCACTGCCTCTTTATCTTCCTGCGTCCACCATGGAGTTCTGATTTTTTTATCCTTGCAGACAACCTCACCACATGCCCTCTCTGGCTGAATCAATCAGGGTTTTCTTCAAGGCTTGCCACTGAATCTCCAAGGTTTGGTTCCTGTTCTCAAACTCTTTCATTTTTTCTTCAGTCTAGTTTTTCTTTAGTCTACAGTTCACATCTGGGAGCTTCTCAACTTTTATTTGCTTTAAAACTTTCTTACATGTTATTCTTTTCAATATGAAATTCGATTTAATTCTGCTCAAGACTAAATAGTGATCACTTCCAATTTCAAATCCTCTGTACACTCTGATGTCCTGTACCAGGGAGAAAACATCACTATCAACAATAACAAGTCAATGAGACTTTTCTTATTCCTTTTCTCTTCTCTCCATGTGAATTTGTGCACCTTTTTATGTTGGAACATTCTGTTAGTAATAACCAGTCCATGTCCTGAGCAGAAATCCAACAGATATTTGCCATTATTATTAGCTTTGCTCTTTTCTCCAAATTTTCCCAAACTATTTTTGTATGTCTAATAATCATTTCCTATTCTGCTATTAAATCCCCATCAAGGACCAACTTTTCCTTTTTCATTGTGTCAGTTGCTTTCTCTAAAGGCTCTATGGAACTTCTGTGGGACCATAGGCACAAATAAGTCTCATTGTCCAGTTCCCCATTCTGATATTTATCCACATCACTCTATCCGAGACTGCCTGCCATTCAAGAAGATTAGCCCCGTATTTAGTGTTGAATACTATAGCTACTACTTTTCCTTGATTGTCATTGCCTGAATATAACATTTTGTATTTATTGCTCAGAAAGATCTCACTAGTTTTTGTCTTTTTTGTTTCAGTCACCCCTATTATGTCGATCTGGTACTTATCTAATTCCTCAGGTAGCTCCATTTCTTTGCCATTCAGGCTTCTTATGTTGATAGTACCGATCTTGAACTCTGGTGATATTGAGTTGGGGTGGGTTTTAGGATTTGTTCCAGTTGCTGACTTTTCGCTGTTTGCTCTGATTCCCCGGTTAAACAACGGGGGTCTTGTTTAACCAGATGGCGCCCCAGCTGGCATGAAAAATGTCATATTGTATCATAATTTTTTATTTTGGTTTAAGCCAATAAAGAATATAATTTGGTCGACTAAATCCCAAATCGCCAGCCCATCCTCATTCATTCAGTAATCAGGTGGATACCTAACAGGATGCACCATGAGAAGATGAGGATTGGACATTTGGTCAGAAGCCCTGATTGGTTCTCCGCATTCCTTTAAAGGCTATATGGAGATCTCCTCTTAGTTATATAACTTTGAGCCTTAAGCACCCTTTGCAGCACATGGGAATGGATATGAACTGGTGAAGTGGATGAGAGGGTGATTGATGGAGTGATACCAGATAGTAGTATATTCTGGAGTATTCCTGACTGTATGCCTGTTGAGTGTTTTTTACCACTGTGCTATCACTGCTTGTTTCATTTAGCAATTTTTCGAAGTAATTACTCCATACTTCCAGGATATCTTTTTCTCCTGTTTTCACGTCACCTTTATCATCTCTTACTCCTTTTACAGCACTCTTTCCTCCATTTCTAAGCTTCTTCAACAATCTCCAGAATATCTTACCACCTCCTTGATATTTATTTCCTATGTTCTTGCCAAAGTCCTCCCATGACTTTTGTTTAGCTAGTTTTACATAGTGTTTCGCTTTCTTACATTTGTCTCTGTATTCTCTAAGAGCAAAAGCTGACTTATTTGCCAGGAACTTTTGATATGATTTCTTCTTTTCCTTCACTGCCTCTTTAACTTTCTGTGTCCAACATGGAGTTCTGATTTTTCTACCCTTGCAGATGACTTCACCACATACCTCTCTATCTGAATCAATCAGGGTTTTCTTCAAGGCTTGCCAATGAATCTCCAAGGTTTGGTTCCTGTTCTCAAACTCTTTCAATTTTTCTTCAATAATCTTTGTATATGTTAGTCTACAGTTCACATCTGAGAGCTGCTCAACTTTTATTCGCTTTAAAACTTTCTTACATGTTATTCATTTCAATATGAAATTCAATTTTATCCTGCTGAAGACTAAATAGTGATCACTTCCAATTTCAAATCCTCTGTACACTATGGTGTCCTGCACCAGTGGAAAAACATCACTATCAACAATAACATAGTCAATGAGACTTTTCTTATTCTTTGCCTCTTCTCTTCATGTGAATTTGTACACATTTTTATGTTGGAACATGGTGTTAGTAATAAGCAGTACATGTCCTGAGCAGAAATCCAAAAAGGTATTTGCCATTATTATTAGCTTTGCTCTTTTCTCCAAATTTTACCAAAATATTTTTGTATGTCTGACAATCATTTCCTACTCTGGTATTTAGATCCCCAACAAGGACCAACTTTTCCTTTTTCATTGTATCAGTTGCTTTCTCTAAAGCATCAAAAATTTCCTCCACTTCTACCTTAGTAGAACCTTCTGTGGGATCACAGGCACAAATAAGTCTCATTGTCCAATTCCCAATTCTGATATTTTTCCACATCACTCTACTTGAGACCTGCCATTCCAGAACATTAGCCTCATATTTTGTGTTGAATACTATGGCTACTCCTTCTTTTTCATTATTGTCATTGCCTGAATATAACATCTTGTATTTATTGCTCAGATAGATCTCACCTTCTTATAATAATAAACAATGTATTTTTATTATAAAAAATAACTAGTATAAATTAATTGATTTAAAAAAATTTTCCTTGAGTGACAGTCTCTCTAAAATATTTATACTTATACATGCTTCAGTGAACTTTGTTATCCAATATCTGATAAACCAAAAATTATGACTGGATTCTGGATTAAATTCACACTTAGAGATGACATCGAATAATCAAAAAAAGACAAGACTGACAGAATCAATGCAAGTAAATCTACAGCAGTTAATGAAACATTTACTGAATATAATATGGAGTCTTGAACAAAATAACAAATTTTTACATTAATAACGCTATTTGATTTTCAAATCATCTACACAAATTACAAAGCATGCTAAACTAAACTCACTATTGAAAATGGGATAGGATCCACTTCAGATTATAGGATATGCTGAATTATTTTGAGTTTTAATTAACCAGGATTTAATGCATATAACAGATTCTCTACTTTTGGTATTTCAGAATAATGTAAGCACAAATTAATAAATTAATGATAATTATTGAAGATTTTGACAATATGTTTTAGAAAAGCAGCATAATTTTCAGTTGCAAATTTTCAGTTTGCAATGCAAATCAGTGAGGAACTGAGATGTGCTTTGGAAGCAATAGAAGCCATATTGCTTCTATATCACTTGCATATCAAAATATGTGACCATGTCTATGTAGAAAAGTGATGAGTGAATAAAGATTCCCAAAAACTATACATGAAAAAAAAAAAAAAAAAAAAAAAAAAATGGGGGGGGGGGGGGGACTATACAAGAGAAAAAAGTTTTTCTTATTAAATTTACTTGGACAGTTATTTTGTGAGAAGTATACAGCTAAATGCAAAAAATTAAGGTTTCAGTGATAATATATCACAAAAATGTGCAAGTGCCATAAATTTCATGTTTTTTTCTTCTTCTTATAGAATATGTGCTCAAATACAAAATGTAGTTAGATAGATTAAAATAATGCTTACATTGTTTCTGAATGCATGCATTTATTTTTCAGCATGAAATAACTGAGATCAACACACCTCTCCTACTGTCAATGGATTTCCTAGCTCGCACTTCAGTACCGTACCATTGGGAATGCATTCAACTTGATCGCCTTTCTGTTGGAGATAAAATATTTAATTAAAATTCATGAATCTGAAAAGATGAAAATTTAATTTAAAAATATATATATATATAGATAGATTTTATTATCATTATGTAACACCTCCAGGGAGTCCAAAGACTCATCGAAGGAGAGTGTGACAACAGCATCGAACAACTGACCCCTTCCAACTACTAACCACGCTCAAACTTGCTTAACTTTTTGCATGAGCCATTAGTAGCAGAGGCTCTACCAATTGACCAATCTTATATTAGGGTGTGCTGGAAAGTTATGATAATCACCATGAAGGAAGCGAGATAAAGCCATGTAACTTATACATTCCGCAAGAAGTGTTATACACTTGTAACAATGCTGTATCATTTGCAATCCTCTGAGAAAAAAGTCTTTCCCTTGTCGCACAAGTCCTCAGCTGCAGAAAGAACTTCATCATCTGTAATAAATTTTGTTCCTTTCAAGTGTTTCTTTAAATTTGGGAATAGGAAATAGTCAGATGGGGCCGGGTCTGGTGAATAGGGTGGGTAAAGCAGACATTAAAAACCCAAATTGTGTACTGTCTGTTGGGTTTCATCAGCAGTGTAAGCAGGTAAGTTGTCCTGCAAAAGCAACATGCCACTGCTCAATTTCCCACAGCATTTTTCCTTCAGTACCTCCTTCACTTCCTTCAGAGCTGTTGAATAAACTGCTGCTATAATAATTTCACCTTTTTTGAGGTACTTGGTAAGGATTACACCATCCAAATCCAAGAAAATAGCAAGAACCTTCCGTGCTGACTTTTGGATTCGGAACTCCTTTAGAAATGGAGAACCTTTATGTCCCCACTCCATGGTTAAATGGCTCCAAAACGACTTCTCAAAATGACTCAAAATCCCTTGAGATGACAGCCTAAGTCCTCTCTTTTTGGTCAGCATTCAAACATTTGGGGACCCACTTTACAGAGAGCTTCTGCATGTCCAGATGTTGATGGATAATCACCCAACTGATTCCCTGGATATTTCCAGTGTCTTTTCAATGTTTTTGGCTGGTATTCGTCTATCAACAAGGATCATGGCATCTGCATCGATGTTTTCAGGTGTGATTGCTGTGGAAGGTCTTCCTGACCTGTTCAGTGGAGACACAAATGGCTAAAAAAGTTCCAAATCCAAAAGGCAGCAGGGAAGGTTCTTGCTATTGTGGAAGGTCTTCTTGACCAAAAACTGGACATCTGTTGTCTCAGGATGCACAGTTTTAACTTGGCCACCCATCTAGCAACTACTGGATATGCTGGGACACAGTCTCCTAAAGTTTCACATAAAGTTTGGTGAATCTCAGTTGTAGATGTTTCGTGCAGCACAAAAAACTTGATGGCAAGAACCACTGTGTGTCTTCAAATTTCTTCAAAACCTCTGAAATGTCTTCTTATATATATATATCCTAAAAGAAAAAGAACAAATTATTACAATTTGATGAAACATGGGGGTTAAAGGGTTTTAAGGTGTGATTGTGGTTATATCAGTTGCTTTAATATAATTTTTGTTCTAGGTATTATTATTATCATTATGTAACACCTCCAGGGAGTCCAAAGACTCATTGAAGGAGACTGTGCCAACAGCATCGAACAATGAACCTCTTCCAACTACTAACCACACTCAAACTTGCTTAACTTTTTGCATGAGCCATTAGTAGCAGAACCAGAACTTTTCATCTCCCCCCCCCCTTATAGATATATCATTATGAGAAAAACAATGTGTTTTGTTGTTATCTTCTATTAGCCCTTATGGCAAGTGCACCATATATTTTCAATGCATAGTGTTCAGGATACAGCTAAGAAGTACCTCAGCTCAATAAGAAGAATAGAGACCCATGGATATCAGATTCAACATGGGATCTAATCAAAAGAAGATGGTTGGAAAAACAAAGAGACAGGGACTGAAGAATATGAGGGTGGTCTGAAAAGTTCTTGGCCTTGACCATAGATGGCAACACTATTGGCAAGATAATTCTTTTCTAAGTTGGTACATCTACCATAAGCATCCATGTGAAATTGCAAGTCATTCTATCAAGTAGAATGACTTGCAAGTTTGTTTTATATAGCTGTCTGAAGCAAAAGTGTTGTTTGTATCCCTTAAAATGGATAAAATTGAGTATTGTGCAGTTATAAAATTCTTTGTTAAAGAAGGTTTAATGCAAAAGAAATTCATTCAAAGCTTATAAAAGTTTATGGGCACTCTTTTCCTTTGTTTTCAACAATTAAGAAATGGGCTGTGTCAAATTTAAACATGGCTGTACCAGCCTTGAAGATGATCCATGTGAAGGACGTCCAAAAAGTGCAACAACACCAGAAATCATTGATCAAGTGCATGATATGGTATTGGATGACAGGCGAGTCAAAATGCATGAAATTGCTGTGCCGTGCTTGCTCACAGCAGATCAAAAATGAACTCGCATGAAAATCTCTGAATAGTGCTTGGAGTGTTTTAACAAGAATAAAACTGATTTTGTGCATTGATTTATTACTATGGATGAGACTTGGACTCACCATTACACATCAGAATCCAAACAGCAGTCAAAACAGTAGACAGAAGCCATTGTTCAGCACCCCAAAGAAGACAAAGTCGGTTCCATCGGCAGAAAAGGTTATGGCATCGTTGTTTTGGGATGCTAAAGGCATTTTGTTTATTATTATCTTGGAAAGGGTAAAACAATAACAGGGGAATATTATTCTAATCTTAACAGGACTAGATGAAAAAATTCATGAGAAAAGACCCGTTTGCAGAAGAAAAAAATCATGTTTCATCAGGACAATGCAATACACCTGCCCACAAAGGTGTTTTGGCAATGGGAAAAATTAAGGGATCTGCACTATGAATTGTTGGAACATCCACTCCATTCCCCAGATTTGGCTCCCTCTGACTTCTATCTTTTCCCAAAACTAAAACTCTTGCTCGCTGGTCAGCGTTTTTCTTTGAATCAAGAGGGTGATTGGCTGTAGAGGAGTATTTCACAGATCTTACTGAGAACCACTACAGGATGGGATAATGGCACTGGAGCATCTCTGGAATAAATGTATTAATCTTAAGGGAGATCAATTTGAAAACTCAGTTAAATCCACTCAGTTATACAGCTTTGATCCTTAAGCACACCTTATAGTATATATCATACTTGTGTAAATGATACCATGCAATATGTAGAAGGAAGACAAGTGGAAGTGAAATGATGTATTGATTGGGTTAAATGTTAAGAAGGCTATGGGAATGGATTACACATGACCATGTATTTTTAAGGAATGTGCACAACAGTTAAAGTCTTGTGGTGGGTAGGGTTCCTACGGAATGGAAAGAACTACCACTGAGCAAGCATGGTTCTAGGATAGAAGTTTTCAATTATAGACTAGTCTGGCAATATACAGACAGTCAAGGTGTCAGAGAAATTTGTTAGGAATAAGATACAGGACTGGGTTGATGGACATTGTGTTCTTTATGATGGTTAGCATGGATTTGTAAAAGGTAGGTCTTGTCTTTAGCAATTTTCTTGCATTTTATGATAAGGTAACAAAGTCTCAAAAAAGGAAGGTGACAGTGGCATGTCCTGGAGTTCTGTTGTTGGGTCCCTGCTGTTTAACTTGTTCGTAAGTAAATGATGTATCATGTGGATTGACTGTGAATCTTCAGTTGTTTGCTGATGATGCAAAGTTGGGAAGAATTATAAGTAGCACTGATGATGTTAATTCCCTTCAGGAAGATTTAAATTAAATAGACTTTTGACTTGGACAAAGGAGTCGGGTTGTAGTTTTAATATCAGCGAAAGGAGTTGAATTTTGGAGTGCAGAAATATAAGGCTGTGTACTATATCAATGTTATAGTGCACAGCTGTACTGTAGGAAGTGGAAAAGATCAGAGATTTGGCAGGGTTAACAGTGGACTCATACTCCATCATCGGTCTAAGTATACAATTGTTTAATGCCCACAGAGCAGCCCACTCTGATTTCTTGCCCCTCTATACTGATAGTTCAAGAACTGATACCTCTGTTGGGTTTTGCTGCTGTTTCTTGACATTACTATCTCTAACCAGATCCCACCTGATTGCAGTAATTACACAGCAGAGTTGCATGCCATTCAGCTTGCACTTGTGCATGTAAAAGAAAACCGCTACCAAAAGTGTGTAATTTATACAGACTCATGAAGCTCTTTACAGGTTATCTCCTCTCCTATGCATAATCCACATCCAGTGCTGTGCGAGGTGTTACACCTGTTGTACAAAACAAAAACCCTTCATTTTGATATTCAGATGTGCTGGATTCAATGCCATATTATAATAAAGGGAAATGAAACTGCAGCTGAAGCTTCTAGATCAACTCATACGTTTTCAATGTACTGTTTCACAGTACCATATACAGACTACAGGCACTTTATAAGATCAAAACTAACTTCCCAATGGCAGGTATCATGGTAGGATGCATCGATAAACAAATTGCATGACATTAAGCCTGAAATCTAAGCATTGGCATTCTAGTCAACACAGAAAAAGAAGAGTAAAAGATATTCTTTATTCTTGCTAGGTTCTGCATAGGTCACAGTCATCTTACATATTCTTATTTACTGAGGGCTGATGACCCACTCGTGTTATAGATGCAACAAGCATCTTACTATTTGTCATATTCTGGTGGGGGTGCTGGTACATACATATTATTTACATGAGACAGGAATGAAATTTTTATCTATCTAACCAAGCCATATATACTCAGACAGATGTTATCAGACTCATACAAACTGCATGTTTTAACATTTTAAAAGAATTAATTTGTACAAACACATTTGACTGTAATTTCATTTATACATAGATACTGCATTGCTTAACTTAATTTTTATACACACATATTATTTACTAATTTATCTTTGGCTATTTATGCACTGCTGTAACCTTTGCTAGGATGCAGTATGACCTTTGCTGTTCCTGTGCCAATAAGTCATAAACCAATCAACCAATCCTTTTATGTCCCAACCCATCTTTACTTATTGAATTGACTACCCTATTCAATATTTTTGCTTGAAATTCTGCACTTGTTGGTCATTCTCATACTCACTCACTAACCTGATGGGTGCCTTCACATACCCATTCACCTGCATTCACTATAATTGCTTAGGTTTTCCTGAATTTGCACTTCAGCGCATCTTTGGTGAACAAAGCTCTCTCTCAATACCTAACACCAAAACCATTTAGATCCATCAGCATTATAAATATCCGTCTTCTTCCCATCAAACACAGGCCATATGTCCACAAACTCTGCATCTTTCCTTCTGCACAACCGCATATTGATTCATTTGCTATCAGCACCCTCCTCCTCAATTCACTCCTATCATAGCGTGGCAGAAGACTTACAATCTTCACCTTCTTGCTCTTCATTTTGCTTCATTCAACAACTCCTTCACATCCTCTCTCATAGAATACTTCTCACCCCCTCAGATTATTAGTGCCAAAAAAGACAATTAGTTTTCTTTTGCATTCGGATGGTATGGCTAATAGCATTATTTTTTGAGCCAGGGAAACATGATTTTGCTATACTTTTGTTTAGTACTCCTCTGATCATAGAGTCCCCATACATAATTTTCTCCTTACCTTGCTTTTCTCACTTGTTGACATGATCTCAATCTTTACCTCAGACCACCTGCTTTTTTCTCCTCTTAGCTCTGCCAATTTCTTGCTGCTTCTTCAACTTTTTGATTTTGCACTTTGTCCTGTGAAGAATACCATGTAGGCATGCTATTTCCTTATTTAGGTCTATTCCATTCTCCTGTATTTTCACTACCACATGTTCAATATTAATTCAGTCATTAATATTTACTAACATTCACTTTATTCTCACCACTGACATAACTGGCATTCAATGTCAAAACACTTAATACACACTTATTTCACTCCCCTTCCATAAATACTTAAATTTTCACGATGAATGCATTTCACACACTCTGCCCTGTACAAAATCAGAAATTCAAATCACCCAACAATGACATCTTTTCCACCATTATTCTACCATGCACTGGAGCCATAATGACAATAGCGTACTAAAAAAGAAATAAAGAAAATAATAATAAATACAATGTTTACTTATAAATTAAATAACTTAGTTAATCCCACACTCATATAAAACAGAAACTACAATGAGTAGTTTTGTTTTATATTATCTAATATAATAATAATATTAGATAATAATATTAAACTAATATTATTATCTAAAACATGAAAGACTTATCTTTCAGCAACATTACTATTACTATTATTACGGGCAACTCCAGGGAGTCATTAGACTCATCGAGGGAAGCCCCAATCATATTCATCACAACTATTCGACATTCATACAGTATCTATCATACCTCGCCTTAAACTCATTCACTGTCACAGCATCTACCACAGACTCAGGGAGAGCATTCCACTCATTCACTACTCTAAAAGTAAAGAACCCAGCTCTAACACCTTTACTAACCACACTTTTGCCTAGTTTCCATGGATGTCCCCTAGTCCTCCCACAACCAGCCCTGTTCTCAAAAATATCTTCTGAATTAATTTTATAGAAACCCTTCAGTAATTTGAATGTCTCAATCATATCTCCCCTCCTCTGCCTATCAACCAATTTTTGCAACCCACAAATCCTCAACCTGTTCTCATACGGTTCATTCCACAGACCTGCTATCATCTTGGTCACTCGCCTCTGGATCCTCTCCATCTCCTCCCCATCAAGAAGAAACCTAAGTGACCAAATCTGAGCACAGTAGTCGAGATGGGGTCTTATCAAGGCTATACAGAGGAACAATAACCTGCTTGTGAACGTATTCTTCAGCAACCAAGTGATTTGATGAGCTGATTTGGCCACTTTTGCAACGTGTCCCCTAAATTTCAATTCCTTATCCACCAACACTCCTAAATCTCGTGCCTCATCAATTTCCTGGAGCATGGTTCCACCAATGCAGTAAACTGCCTCCAATCTTTTCACCCCAAAATGCATAACCTTACATTTTGCCACATTAAATTGACATCCATTCTCCCTAGCCCAGACCTCCAATCTATCCAAATCATCCTGCAAAATTTTGACGTCATCTGCATTCACTATTGCCCTACCCAACTTCGCATCATTCGCAAACAAATGAACTGTTCCTCTCAGATCCTTTCCTATATCATTTATGAACAAATTAAACAGCAGTGGTCCAAGAACAGATCCTTGTGGCACACCACTAGTCACAGGCCGTCTTGTGGACTCTACTCCTGAGTAAACCACTCTCTGATATCTCTCCTTCAACCACCCTCCTATCCATCTCACCAACCCTATGTCCATTCCCATATGCTGCAATTTACTGATTAGAATTCTGTGGTATCCTGTCAAAGGCCTTAGCAAGGTCCAGTAGAATCACTGTAAACCCATTACCCTTATCCAGTTCAGCCGTCACTGTGTTATAATACGTGAGCAAGTTACTGAGGCATGACCTACCCTTCACAAAACCATGCTGTCCCCGATACAGTATCCCATTTTCTTCTATCCAATCTTGTATTTTCTTCTTGACTATTTTCTCTAAGACCTTGATAATGATTCCTGTTATGCTGATTGGCCGGTAATTTTCAACAGCAGCCTTGGAACCACCTTTGTGCAGTGGAACTATTTTCCCCTCTTTCCACCCCTTTGGGACTGACCCAGTCCTGAGGCTCAAATTAAACAAAATGGTCAAGGGCACTGACAATTCTTTGGCCGCTTCACGTACGACACGAGCTGGTACATTAATAACAACACACATAATGCACCCTCTTGAAGTGAATCGTTTGCAAGGACAGAAAAGGTCATACTCTGCCAAACCAAAAGTTACAGCAGTACTCAAAGTATTAATAAGCAGTAATAAAGAGATAAATTAGTGAGTGGACAAATTTCTTCAATCATTAAAGAAGGCAGTTGGCATAAAGAAAAAGGAAAAGTTGTCCTACTTGGAGATCTAAACACCAGAGTAGGAAATTAATACCGGACATACAGAAATGTTTGGGGAAAATCTTAAGAGATGAACAAGAAAGAATTCAAGAAAAAAATTCACTGGCAATAGTTTGGTAGTCAATCTATAAGTACCAAACCTTGGAGATTTACTGGTAAACTTTGAAGAAAACACTGATTGAATTGCCAACAGGCATGTGGTGAAATTGTCTGTCATAGCAAAGATCAAAGCATACTGAAAGTGCCTAAGAAGTAAGTCACATGTGCTCTAAGAGAATACAGAGAAAATACAAGAGAGAAGTATTGTATAAACAAAATTCATGAGAAAATTTTGGTTATCGCAAAGGTGAAATATGGTTTGAAGAGTATCAAAAAATATGAGAAATGGAGAAAAAAGTACTGTAAAAGGACAGTACATTAGAGATGATAAAGATATTGTAGATGTCTTTATTTTGAAAGACTCCTTAATGAAAAAAAAAAAACGTGATATAACAGTGGTGGCAGACTCAGGCAAAATTTAATAAGAAGTATATATCAACACTAAGGTGGAAAGGCAGATGTAGTAGATGATACATGCCCAGAAAGCTCAAATATGGATGCACTCAAGTTTTACAATGGCTGCACTGTGTAATTCAGAAGGCCTTATCAGAAAGCTGAATTTCAAACAACTAAAGCATTCTCATAAAAAAACACGAGAATTACATAGTTTTTTCCTCCTGTAAGGTCACAACATTTGCTTGATTATTCATCAGTCTCCAGTTTTGCATCATGGATTATATCAAGCTTCCTGGGAATGAAAATAAAAGAGCGAAGGACTGCCACAGAGAAACAGAAAATAAAAGAAATGCTATTGCTGTTGAAACTAATGATTTAAGTATGATAGTAAATATAGTATGAAAGAGGATATAAAATAGAATTAATAGACAATGCATAAAAGAAAAGTAAGAAAGAAAAAATTGTTAGTTCATTATCTGGATATAATAATAAGTTTAGGAGAGCTCTGATAGCAAATCATTCATTGCACAGGTTAGATATAGAAGAAACAGGTGCGAGCTTTTGGATATATGAGGAGTGAGTCACATGGTCAAAAAGACTTGGATAAACAAAATAGCATGCACTGCAATGTATCTGGCATCAGGTGCCTAGAGAAATTATTTATTGATTGAGAATTTATGCAGCAAGTAAGGGAAACTAGATTCATCTGGGAAGGAATGCTGTGTATGTGTGTTTTCCTTCCAATAGTAGCTCTACCAGGAGGTAACTTATTCCTACATGCTCCATTGCATATAATGCATATATTACATGTAGCTTCCAAATACTAATCAACATTTATATTTCCAATTTTGTATTAATATTCATATTTACATTTATATTTTTACATGTATATGTACATATTCCAACCTTTACATCCATATTTATATTTTAATATAAACATATATTTACACTGCATAATTCATTCAATATCAGTAATTTATGTTACATTACAACAACTGGAAGTTATTCTTATTGGCAAATTTAATTAATTCTGTGTAATACTTTTCAGTAAGTCTCTGTTTTGATACTAGCCACTTGTCTCCGGAAGTGATGATGTGTTGTATTATGGGCATCTGGATGGAGTCCAGTAGCTGACAGTTGTAAAGTATGTGGTCAACAGTCTGTTGAAGGTGCAGACTACAAATGCATGATGGTGAGTCCAGGACATGGAGTCTGTGTAAGTATTGTCTTAGTTTTCCATGTCCCATTAGCATGGTTAAACCTGAAGAAATGGCATTTTTTCAGCCAGAGTTTTCTTCTGATGCTTTGCAAGAATTCTTTTATTGTTGATCCGTTTTTTGATGTTTTCCATTTCTTCTTCCCACAAGTTGAGGCTTTCTTCTGCAAGTGTTTTTAAAGCAGATTTCGAGTACTTTTGGTAACCTGCTTCTAGCTACTTCTTTACCAGCTGATCTGCTCTCATATCCTGCTACCCCAGTATGCGAGTTCACCCAACAGAAAACTTGATTTCCCATCCCAATAGAGTGAGATTCCAAACTAGATTTTTTGTCTGTTCTATTAACGCTATATGGTTGCTCTGGTTTTTTATGACATCTATAGTGCTTTTATCACTGTAAATTGTTGCTGTCTTTTGATGAGAGGTGTTGAGTTCTAATTCCTGGAGATATGTAAGTGAATGAACTATAACAAGTTGTTCTGCTTGGATGTTGGAACAGAGAAGATGCTGTCTAGAGCAGTATTCTTGTATAATGGATTGCCTGTTATATGCAATGAAAGAACAACCAATGTTCCCTCTGGTTTTGCTTCCATCAGTGTATATATGGAATTTGTCACTTTCAGAGCTTTCCTTCTACTTAATATATGTTCTCTTTGCTGGGTGAGGCCACCTACTGTATGAAGCAGATGTTCGTAGCAATTTAGATTAATGTCATAATTTTCATTATACCTTCCGGAAGTGACTTCATACATAAGAGAGAATTCTTGTATTTTCAGGCAGACTGGCGTTAGAGTTGCAATAACGCAAGCTGCCTCAAAAGATATTGTCCTGTATCCTTTAATCATACATATGGCTATAAGGTGGTGAACTCTGTTTAGCTTTTGTCGGTTTTTCTTTGATTTTAGTGTATGTTTCCAGCGAGGAGCAGCATAAGATGGCAGTATAGCTCCAGTATATATTATTTTCAGCACTCGGCCTAATCCCCACTTAATCCTTGCTGACTTTGCTAGAAGGTTTACAATTTGTAAGCTTGTTTCAGCAACATATGAGATGTGCTTGTTAAAGGTAAATTTTTCATCTATTGTTACTCCTTAGTATTTGCTCACTGGCTGCCTCAAGAACTTCCTCATTTAGGAAGACCATTACAGGTTGTTTTGATTTTTTACATGAGATGTGGAGCACTTTAGACTTAGTGCTATTAAAGGTACCTTTCTTCTCTCGTGCCCACTCTGCAAATTTAAAGAGTTCTTTGTTGGCCATTACTTAAAACTGTAAGCCACAGCATAATCAGCGAAAGCTATGACTTTTGTTTCGGTAGTGAAAGGAAGTCTTACTAGTGAGTTGTACTGGATGTTCCAGAAGCCTGGTCCACAGCAGGAGACTTGCAAGCAGCCTCATTTGACTTCTTTCATTACAGCTGTGGTTTTTTTAATGTCATGGTTGCTCTAATTTCTAAATCTCTTGATTGATTATGGCTGGCCACCACGCAGCATCGAAGGCTCCTTGTACATTAAGTGAGATCAGTACTATATTTTTTTTTGCTGTAGACCATCTTCTGTGAACTCTTTAACCACCATTATTGCATCTACTGTGCTTATTGAGGTCTAAATGCATATTGATTGCTGCTTAATAGGTTTCTTGCATAGACATAGTGCATTCAGTTTATCAGAAGTTTTTTAGCATCTTACCATCAATGTTTATGAGACTGATTGGCCTGTATTTGCTAATTTTGGATGCTTCTTTTCCTGGTTTGATTATGGGTATAATTTTAGAGCATTTCCATACTAAAAGAAATTGCCCTCTTTTTATGTATTCGGGGAATTCGACAAATGCTCTTAGGAGTATATTGCTGGTTATTCCGTCCTCTCCAGGAGTTTTTCTTAGATCCACTGATCTTAATACTCAATTTCATTAGTTGTAAATAAGTCGTAGTTAGGAGTATCCACATCTGTTTTCATTCTTTGTAAGTTTTGTAGATTTCTTCATCTGTTTTATTTATCCTCATCGGGAATAAACTTGTTCATCATAATAGCTGCAGTTTCTGCTAAATTTTTAGTGTAAGTGCCATCTGTTTTCTTAATAGTGCCTTCTTTTCATCTTTCATGGATGTTTTGTCTGTGATATTAGTGGTGGTGGTCGGCAGTAGATGGCATTGGTGTAGATGATGAAGGTAGTTGCGGTTGGCGAAGACAAAGAATTGTAGAGTAGATGCCCTCCCTCAATGAGTCTTTGGACTCCCTGGAGGTGTTATGTAATAATAAAAAAAAATAATAATAGTTGATAATATAGGTGTTGTCTTATTCTTGCTTGCTGCTAATTTATATATGCAATTCCAAGGATTCGATACAGCTGAAACAGTACAGAATTTTTTCTATGATTCTGTTTTTGCATTTGTAATTTTGGACTGATAGCTGTATTTGGCTTTATAGTAGTTCTGCCGTCTCTTAAATCTTAGTTATTGTATGTTCTTTGATATAGTCTGAGTGTGTTAACATGTTTTCTTAGGACTGTTAGTTCATTGTTCTTCCATCAAGGTATACTGATTTTCTTCACAAGAAGCTGAACATCGATGTTCAGCTTCTTGGCTGTTCTGAGTGTTTGGTAGCTGGATTTTTTCAGACCTGATGAAAACGAAAAAGCAAGAAAGTCTACGAGGGTTGTTTGAAAAGTTTGATAAAAAAATAAGTTAAACACGTTTTTTTGGAAAAAATCACCTTTATTTCTCAACATAGTCTCCATCAAGGTCTACACATTTGGTCCAGCGAGTTTCCAATTTTTTCATCCCATCTAAAAAGTAGGATTTGTAAAATTATGCAAAATTGTCATTAACAGCCTTGATGACATCCTAGTTTGAAGAAAATTTTTTCCCACCGAGCCAAATTTTTAAGTTTGGGAACAAGAAGTCACACGGGGCTAAGTTCGGTGAATATGGTGGATGTGGAACCAATTCGAACCTCAATCATGATAATTCCTTGGGAATCCCAAAAAACAGTGGTCATCACCTTCTCAGCTGACAAAATGGTCTTCGCTTTTTTTGGTGCTCTTTCACCAGGCATTGTCCATTGTTTTGACTGCTGCTTGGCCTCAGGTGTGTAGTGGTGGATCCAAGTTTCATCGACTATCACGAATTGACACAAAAAATCTTGCGAAATGTGATTAAACATTGCCAAACACTGCATCGAAATGTCTTTTTGCATGCATTTTTGATCGACAGTCAACAATTAATGTTGACCCATCATACACACGTGCACACACACAGCTTTTTCATGTGCAATTTTTTGTGCAGGGCATTATACACCCGTTCAGTTGAGATGCCTAGAATTTCATGCACTTTCATTCGGCAGGCTTCCATAATGATACCATGGATTTTGTCAATCATATCCTTCGTAGTAACCTCAGGCTGAAATCTGGTGCACACTTCATCTTTGATGAAACATTTAAACTCATTTATCTAAAAATAAATAGTCTTTAATGCTGGTACAGAGTCCCCATGAACTGCATCTAACTCAGCTTTGATCTGCGTGGCCGTCCACTTCTTCAAATAAAAGTGTTTTATCATTGCATGAAACTTTTTTTTCTCCATTTTTATGAAATACGTGAACAAGGTCATTTTAAATGTTTGCCAAATGAGAATTACGCATTGCATGTGGCTAAAATTTTGCCAGGGGATCATGAAAAAGATGATATGTGACACTGGTATGAATGAACAAACTGTGTCACTGTCTATTAGAAATTTACCAAACTTTTCAAACAATCCTCGTATATCGGCTTGTACTGGTGGCCAGATGGCTAGGTTCTTGTCTAAGATGAGCTGTTGTTCACTGATCCCATTAATTAATAAATATTAATTAATATTAATATTTATAATTAGTTGGAAAGTAGCATATTTTATTGTTGATGTTGTAGGGTTCTTGTATTAATGCTAGTCCTATATTTTTTCTATTTATGATTTCTAGCTATCTATCCCAATGGCTTTAACAGGCCTTTAAGGCCCACAACCTTCCAAGCATGTCTGGATTTCGTAATAACCAAAGTACGAGGATAGGATGGTCAACCCTATGCCTCTAAGTATTCCTGCCTGTATCCCTGTGTGTTCACAGGGTCAGTTTGCAGGATGAAAAATCCCAGATAAACTGGCAGGAAAAAACCTGCTGTCCACGCCCAAGACTGGCTAAAGCTGAGGAAGATCCTTGAGTTCCTCATGTCGGTGATGGGAATCGAACCTAGGACACTCCTTCCCCAGGCATGTGGTTGCGAAGTGCAAAGCTAACCGTGCGGACTATTTATGATTTCTGTTAAGTTATTAATAGATAACTTAATAAAGCATTGAAGATTTATTTGAGGGTATGCCAGGGAATTAGTGCTGTTTCTTCTAGCTTTATTATTGCTTTCCATAATCAATGTTTTGAATTTTGAGCTGTCTATAGTAGTTGTATGTCAGGCAGCCTTTGCTTATCGCCATGTGTTTGCAGTTGTTTTTGGTTTTGGCATGCTTGTTGTGATTTTGGCAATTTATGCAGTTCATCTGAGTGTTCATGCAGTTCACATGATTATGAATTTGATGAAGGGATTGACTACACTTTGGGTTCAGGCATACTGAGTGTGTCGAGGAACAGAAGAGAAGAGAAACTGCAGCTGTAAGTACATAAAATTTCATGCAAGGAGGTACCTTATGTCTATACAAACACATAAAACACAAAGAGTATTAAAAACAAAGCAGATGAGTTTGTTATACTTCGGTAAATACATTGTGACCTAAAATTACTGGTATTAGTGAAACTTCACTCACAAATTTGAATATGGTAATTGGAATTAAGTGAAAGAGTGAAGGGATACAGTATTTTTAGGAATAACAGAAGCAATCAGAGAGGAAATGGAGTACTACTAATGATATCAGATGACTTGAGTTCACTAAAGGTCGAAACTCATAGAAGTAATAATGATAATAATGTTCCATGTAGCAGTGAGTTTGAGGCTATCTGGCATGTGAAGTGAAGGCTAACAGGATGAAACATATGGAGGGGTGTTTACAGACTTGGTGGTCCAATTGCTGAGGATAGAGAAATGCATAGCAAAATTACTACGATGATTTAATTTAATTTACTCGTTGTGGGTAAATTAAATCACCCAAATATTGACTGAGTAGCAGAGTAAACTCACGAAGGAAAATTTATTGAGCCTATTGCGAGACAACTTTTTCAAGCAGCATGTGATTGTTTTACCAATGGTTTCCAACAGTGATCATGCCACATTGACATGGGATGTAGCCAACTACTGTATGCCCACAGATGCAAGACCCCTCGACACTTCTGCGCATGTCAGAAGAAGGAGAATTCATTCTGATAATAGGGTAATCAATCTGTCTTGTGGGATAAGTTGTTTATTATTACATGTTGGAAAATTAACTTTTTTTATGAACATCATAGTTTTTAAAGTGGTAACTATTTTGCTTGTATGACAGTTGGAAAATTTTACGTATAAGGCCCGTGATTTGGCATGCTGGTGACCAATTCATACATCCTTTATTTCTTTCTCCCCATGACTATGAATTGACTATTCTTTGCAATCTGCCAGCCCTGGTTCTATGAACTGCATACAATATATGTATGTTCTGATTAGGATAGATTACATGCTGAACTACAAAGCTGGAAATTATAACAAACTCAGAAGAATAATATCTTTATTTCCATGGCACCAGTTACTGATTGGAAAAGATATCCACAATGCATGAGAGGCTTTGAAAACATCCCAATCTCACCTCGTTTAACCAAGATAGCAATGGGATAAAATGTATCACAAATATAAGCTTTGTATTCACGTTATTTCAGTAGTATATAAATGTTATATTAACTTCAATGGACATTTCACATTCCATGTAATTAATGACGTGTAAGCATGTCAAGGTCAGTTCAGTGGTTAAATAAGGCAGCATCAGAATGTGCCCCTAGAGTTTGAAGAATAAATAACATAGGAGTGAAATAGATATTATTATTATTCTAAGATCCCATGGAGTCAAAGAATTATCTAGGAGATCCTTTTGTCATGCACACAGCTCATCATACTATGCCTTAATCACACTCAAATTCTCTACAGATACCACATTCTCAGGCAAGGCATTAGAATCATTCACAACTATACATACAAAAAATCTATTTCTCATCCCCCTGCTCACACCTTCCTTATATGGCTTCCAGGGATGACCTTTGGTACTCCACTGATCTCCCACCATTTTCTGTCAAACCTCTTCAGTCTTGATCCTATAAGAACCCCTTACTAACTTGTAAGTCTCTCATATCACCCCCTCTTCTTCCTATCCACTAGACTCTCCGGAGATCAGAAACTACCTTAGTTAGTCGCCTATGAACCCTTTCTAACATCTCTTTGTCCTTTTGAAAACCAGGTGACCAAATCTGCGCACAGTAGTCTTATGTGATCAGAGCCTTATACAATGGAACGAAAATCTCATTACTTCTATAAGTCATTGTACTCTGCATCATTCCCAGAATTCTTTGTGTTGTCCTCACAATTTTAGCAATGGGTCCCCTAAATTCAGATCCTTATCCATTATCACCCCAAGATCTGTTATTTTCCTCCATCTCCAACAATATATCCCCACCAAGAATAAGTTCCACATTCCATTTTTATTTTCCAAATTTTGCAACACTGAAGTTGCATCACCATTTCCGTGCCCATTCACTCAAGTGTAATGAGTGAATGGGCATATCATTACAAGATATTATAAGGCCACAACATCTTCTCTACTCTTCATCATAGTTTATCCCAACTTTGCATCATCTGCAAACAACTGCATATTCCCATACAAATCTTCACCAATATCATTAACATACAGGTTAAACAGACACGAGGTACATCACTAATGACTTTCCTCTTCTAGGATACTGCTCAACCATACACAATTTGCTGATACTTATCAGGTAGCCAATTTCCAATCCAATGCACTTGTCTAATATCCAACCCAATCCACTCTAGTTTGACTATCAACTTATCATGCGGTAATATATCTTAAGCCTTTGCAAAATACAAGTATACCATTGTGTATCCCTTTACTCTATCCAATGAAGCCGTCACCTTATTATAATAAGTAAGTAGATTACTGAAACATGAACTACCCTTAGAAAATCCATGCTGTCCTTCAAAGATAATACCATTGTTCTCAACCCAATTCTGGATCCTAGTTCTTACCAGCTTCTCCAAAAACTTAAACACAACACAACACCTGACACACAGATAGGCCTATGTTTGATGCCAAGTTCTATCACCTACTTTATGAAGCGGCACAATCTTGCCCTCCTTCACACTCCTTTGGAACTCGACCCAGTGCAACTCATATTAAAAAAATATGTCAAGGCAGATGTCAAATCCCTGGCACATTCCTTCAGAATATGTGATGATATATACCCTCTGTCCAAAAAGAAACCGAACTTCTTGAAAATAGAAGAAACCAGTGGTGCCACCTGTTGTATCTTTTTGTTGTCGAAAGTTGCAATCTTCATTAGTGTTGTGTCAACTGTTTATGACATTTGTTTCACTAGAAGCCGAGTTGTAGTGCCAAGAGTGACAGTCTGTTTTGATGAACGGTCGGAAAATGAGTTTCAAACAGAGCTATGAGTGACTTTTGTGTTAAACTTGGTAAAAGTTTTACCGAAACGCATCACATGTTTTAAAAAGCATATGGTGATGAATGCTTATCCGGTACTCAAGTTTACGAGTGGTTTAAGCGATTTCAAAGTGGTCGTGAGATGCTGGAGGACGACGAAAAGCCGGGCTGTCCAAAAACTGGACTGAGCAAAGTTAACATCCACAAAGTGCATGACTTCATCAAAGAAAATCCAAAATTGTCTGTGAGATTGATTGAAGATGAATTGAGGATTCCAAAATCAACTGTGCACAACATTCTCACCGAGAGTTTGGGCCTTCGTAAATTGAATTCGCAATTTGTTCCCCACAAGTTGACCAACAACCCAAAATGTATCGAATTGAACACTGCAAGGATCTCATTAAACTGCTCATCAGGACTCAGACTTCCTTGAAATGATCGTTACTGGTGACAAAACTTGGTGTTTTGAGTATGAGCTGAAACAAAGTGCCAGAGTGATGAGTGGAGACCACTCATCGCTCTGACAGAAGACGAGCATCTGAAAAAAAGTTGCTTCTAGGAGTCAAAAGTAAAGACAATGCTGATTTGTTTCTATGATTCCAAGGACATTATCCACAAAGAATTCATTCTGTCTGGCCAAATGGTCAATGGTGAGTTTTCTCTCGAAGTTTTGAAGAGATTGATAGCGAGAATTCATCGCATACGGCATGAATATCACGATGATCAATGTTTGTCAAAACACGCTGTCACTCTTAGCACTATAACTCTGCTTCTAATGAAACAAATATCATAAACCGTTGATACAACACTAATGAAAGTTGCCACTTTCGACAACAAAAAGATATACAACAGGTAGCACCACTAGTTTCTTCTATTTTCGAAAAGTTCGGCTTCTTTTTGGACAGAGGGTATATATCATCACATATTTTGAAGGAATGTGCCAGGGATTTGACATCTGCCTTGACATATTTTTTTAATATGAGTTGCACTGGGTCGAGTTCCAAAGGAGTGTGAAGGAGGGCAAGATTGTGCCGCTTCATAAAGGAGGTGATAGAACTTGGCATCAAACATAGGCCTATCTGTGTGTCAGGTGTTGTGTTGTGTTTAAGTTTTTGGAGAAGCTGGTAAGAACTAGGATCTAGAATTAGGTTGAGAACAATGGTATTATCTTTGATGGACAGCATGGATTTTCTAAGGGTAATTCATGTTTCAGTAATCTATTTACTTATTACAATAAGGTGATGGCTTCATTGGATAGAGTATAGGGATACACAATGGTATGCTTGTATTTTGCAAAGGCTTAAGATAGATTACCATAATTAAAATTGTACACCCTTTTCTTATTTGCTTGGCTAATTTGAATGCTACGTTCTGGCTACATATCGAAAGAACTTCTTAGGATTCCTTTTGGCTTCATTAGCTAACTGCTGCTCATACTTCGCTTTTGCTACCCTTACCAAACTAAGTCACCCTCCTTTCCTGTTCTTTGTTATCTTCATGGAATTAGTTATTACCACTTCTCTAATGCTGCCTCCATAATGCCTTTTTTCTTTGTATCGCATATTCTTCATTCATCCATTTCACACCTACCTTATTTAACCTTCTGACCCTTAGAATACATTTAGACATTGCTTGTACTAGATAGTTCCTGAATATTCCCCAAGCTTCACTGATCTCTTTTCCAGCTAACTCCTCATTCCATGCTACACCTGTAAGCTGCCTCCTGAGCTCCTCATATTCACCAGTCTTCTAGTTCCACATATACCCCTTTTCTCACAGAGGTCCTCACACTGCTGGCACCCCCCCCCCTCCAGGTAATCACTTTATGGTCACTCTCACCAAATTGGAAGGTGATCTGATATTTCATTTATAATTACATCCTCTGATGAGATGATCATATCCAAGATCCTCAATCCTTGTGTGCCCTCTGTTACATACTGTCTGAGGTAGTTGTCCCTCAAAAACTCAAGAAACTAATTTTCTTTACTTCCAGTTTCTATCTCATTATGCCACTCTATATTATCATAATTAAAATCGTACCTTTTCTTATTTGCTTGGCTAATTTGAATATACATTTCAATTATATATTTTGTTTAATCCTTTATCCAAGTGTAAGCAAAAGCAGTTTGTGCCTGAGGTATTTTCAGGACTGGGGCAACTCGTGGTAAAGTTGGTATAAGTTCTGATCACCTGCCTTAGTATCCCATAATGCAAAGCACATCTCCTTGCAGACATGTATAATGCTATGCATTAAGAGAAGGGTCACTACCCAGACCCAGAGGTGGTGATACTAAGGTTGACTTAATGCAGAAGTGATATCACCATATACCAGTTGCCAAAAGGTGTCAACACCTTATTATTAAAATTCTCTGGATTAGAGATAGTTGATGGAAGTTTTTTCACTTGGCTATGCCACCAATTATATATTTGGTTTAATCCTTTATCCAAGTGTAAGCAAACGAAGTTTGCGCATGAAGTATTTTCAGGGCTGGGGCAACTCATGGTAAAGGTGGTAAGTCAGCAAAGAGATGTGCTTTGCATTATGGGATACTAAGGCAGGTGATCAGAACTTATACCACCTTTACTTGAGTTGCCCCAGTCCTGAAATTACTTCAGGCGCAAACTTCGTTTGCTTACACTTGGATAAAGGATAAAACCAAATATATAATTGGTAGCGTAGCCAAGTGAAAAAACTTCCATCAACTATCTCTAATCCAGAGAATTTTAATAATAAGGTGTTGACACCTTTTGGCAACTGGTATATGGTGATATGACTTCTGCATTACTTCCAACTTAGTATTGCCATCTCTGGGTCTGGCTCCCACTGACAAGACCTCAATAAAGGTCGAAACCAGTCTGGGTAGTGACCCTTCCCTTAATGCACAGCATTATACATGTCTGCAAGGAGATGTGCTTTGCATTATGGGCAGGTGATCAGAACTTATACCCCCTTTACCACGAGTTGCCCCAGTCCTGAAAATACTTCAGGTGCAAACTTCGTTTGCTTACACTTGGATAAAGGATTAAACCAAATATATAATTGGTAGCATAGCCAAGTGAAAAAACTTCCATCGAATATACATTTCATAGTCACTACCATTCGACATTACCAGGTATATAACAACATCCAACTAAGTATTTCATTCTATTCACCTCTTTCTCACACCATACCGCCTTAAAACCACTGGCACTATTTCCCTCTTGCATCCGTACTTTGTATGGACATAACTCGATCATCAATAGCACTCCCCCCCCTCCCTTTTTACTCTTTCTATCTTTGCAAAACACATGATAACCCTTCCATTTCTATTCCTGTCAGGATGTCATCTTCATGCAATCATGTCTCACTTATTCCAACAATTCTTGGGTGAACAGACTCAATTAATGCAACTATTTCATTTGCCTCGTTTCTTACACTTCTATTTGTATACAAACATAACAGCTCATTCCTGGATCTATAGCTAGTTTTACTGATACCACTTATTTGATGTGACTTCTCCATGTTTAACCTTGAGCATTTTTTTTTCTTGTAATCATCTTAGAACCTTCTTCAAATCCAACTATTTTCCCTTGATCCCAGATCATCCCCTTCCCTTTTTTTGTCTACACATCCTCTCGGAACATCGACCTTTCTCACGCTATGTTCTCCTGTCCATTTTGATCCTCCCTATTTCCCTGTCTGTCTTGCACACCTAGCACATCTATAGCTAGTTCTACTGATGGCACTTATTTGATGCAACTTCTCCATGCTTAACCTTGAGCCATTTTTTTTTCTCCTTATTCATCTTAGAACTTTCTTCAAATCCAACTATTTTCCCTTGATCCCAGATCATCTCTTTCCTTTTTTGTCTACATGCACATTCTCATCCTCTTGGAGCATCGACGTTTCTCGTGCTGTGTTCTCCTGTCCACCCTAAACTCTGCATTTCCCTGTCTATCTTGCACACCAGTTCTCTCATTCTCTATACTCACTTCTTCATTCAGAACCACCTCTTCAAGCTCTCCTGTCTTACTCTCCCATTCTTCCACATCACTTCCCACTCGATCGGATTCATTCTTTGCAATCACTTCTCTACCTTCCAGCAACAGTCTTTCCAAGTGACTCACACCAGAACCATATGTAACCTTAGTAAGCAAGAGATAAGAAAAAGATGATGTGTAAGGAATATTGTGAGAAAAGGAGTGAGAAGAGTTATGAAATATAAAAGCATGGACCAGAAAATTATGAGTATTATATGAAAAGCTAATTGGAATATAAAAAGAAATTGGCTGTGCAGGCTAAAGGCAATCCAAAAGAATTTTACTGTTATACTGCAATTAAAAGAAAGAATGAATGTGGAAGAATAACTTTACTGAATGGAGATGGTATCCTTGTATCAGAAACAGATGTGATTGTTCAACTAATAAATGTTCATTTTGCTAATGTAAATGTCCACTTTTCTGGTGTATGTCACATTGGTACCACTTCATTGGATGAAAATATACAAGTACATTAGATGGAGTTTTAAGGCTGTTGCATAACCTGAATAATAAGTCAACAATAGAGACACATGGGATATCAGCACATAAGTTAAAGGAATTTTTAGCCAAACTGGCTAGACCCTTGATATATTTGTATAATTCAAGTTTCAGCTCAGGAAAGATCACACAGGAATGCAAAAAAAAATATGATAATCCCACTGTATAATGGTGTTGCAAACACTGATGTGTCTAACCTATCAATATCTCTGGAGTAATTGCAAACATATTAGGTAAGTTGGTAAGAACTTACATACAGGCATGGATTGACAAACAAGCCATACTTTGCTAGGAAGGAATACAGCATGGGTTTACAAAAGGGAAGGTCATGTTTTAGAAATCTGCTCATATTTTATGACAATGTTATAGCTGGGTCTCCTGGGTCCCAAAAGGATAAAGAAGCTGTGGAAAGGCTGAAAAGAAGAGTTACAAAGATGATATCAGGATTGTGGAATGTAGATGGGTGAGGTGAGGTGAGAGTATGTAGATATGTGGACTGCAGACACTCTTGGAGAGAAGAAAGGGGGGATGATATGATAGAAGTCAATAAACTTCTGAGAGGGTGTTATAGGATATCAGTTAATGAAATGCTTCATTATATGAAAGGTAGGGAGAGGAAAGGGACATCCGTGGAAATTAAGTTTGTGTCCAATTAAGAAAGCAATATTACTAAATCAATCAGTTATTACTAAATCAATCCACCTAAATCTTGGTCTTCCTCTGGGTCTTTTTTTCCCTGTCATCATGGAAAAAAAAAAAAACTTGTTTTGCAAACCTTTCTTCCCTGTTCTGTTTAAGTGACTATACTACCTGAGATTAGCTCTGCTAACACATTCCATGTCAAGTGCTTTCCTAACATCCTTGTTTTAATATGATGCTACCTGTTCAGGCCCCTAATTTTTCTCGTAACTCTTATATCTGTAGCCTCCAGTCTTCGATCAAGTGTTTTATTTCTAACCCAACTCTCAGAACTATATGTTAAAACTGATTTGTACACTGTTTTGCATACAAGTAATTTAGTATTATAGCTAAAATGTTTCACTTGCTGTATGGGTTCTTCATTCAGGATGCAGTTGATATTTTCAATATTTCTGTGTATTTTCTTTGTCTCTCTCTCTCATATTTGTGTAAATTCAAAAATAACTGCAGTTTTATTACTGCATGCTGTAAGGAGAATTTACAAATTATTGCTCTTTTGTGTTTGTTTGTTTGTTTGTTTATAGGTCAGCAAGGCAATGATGGAACATGTTAAACATGTCTCTTGTTAAAAAAAATTATGCCAGAAAGAGAGAATTTCTGCTACTACTGCATATTAAACTAGGTTTCATAAAAGCTTTATTAAGACATTGGAAAAAACAGACCAGTATCCCAGTGCTTAATGCACGATTTCAAAAAATAAATAAATAAAATAAGAAGTCATTCTCTGGTTTTCAAATTAGGGCATTTTGATGAAATACTACATGATGAATTTAAAAAGGGTCTGCACAGATATAGGTCTGGAAATAGTTTAGAAATACTCTTTATGAATTTTTGGTAACAATAAAACTGGAAGTTTATAAATAACTCAACACCACAAGATGTGGAACAGGATGTCACCAAAGATTCATTTCTTTATTCTCACCTGAATTCTTTCCTGAGAATCTTTGGTGCTGTAAGTGATGTTAAGAATAAATGCATACTTCAAAACATCATGTTCATCAAGAAATGAAATGAAAGAAAATGGAATGCCAGTACTATAAGTCTTTCTTTATGCTTGTAAGCACTTTTAATATATATATATATATATATATATACACACACATATAAGTTGTATATGTTGGATATATATATATCCAGCATACAACCTTTCCAAATATCTGGCAAAATCTCTCAAATTTTTTTCTGGCAAGTCACCATCTTTTATTAATAACTGTGGATTTTGTGTCATATATTAAAGATATTATTGTCAAGGAAGATGAAATCATGGCTAGCTTTGACATAGTCCCCTTGTTCACAAATGTTGCTACAGACGAAATTCTGGTACTACTCAAGGATAAATTATCTAAAAAGATCTTAGCCTTACTTACTTACTCATCAAGTCAGGATACTTTAAATTTCAGGATACCATCTATAAACAAAATCATGGTCTTGCTATGGATAATCCTTTATCTCCTGTACTTGCCAACATTTATCTTGAAGATTTGGAAGTTAAAGCTATCTCTTCCTATCCCTTAAAACCAAGAATTTGGAAACGATATGTTCACACCATTTTCCTAATTTGGAGTCATCGCTGTGAATCTCTCCTGAAATTCCTTGAACATCTAAATGGTCAACACCCAAATATTAAATTTACGGCTGAGTTTGAAGCTAATGGTTCCTTTCCTTTTTTAGACATCAAACTGACCTGTTCTTCAGAAAAACTAAAAATCTCGATCTACAGGAAACCTACCCACACCAACAGATATCTCCATAGTCAATCCCATCATTATCCTCCTCAAAAATTTGGAATAATTTCTACTTTGGGACATAGAGCTCGCTCTCTTCTTGATGACCCAATTGAACTTCATAAAGAAATCAATTTTCGTAGATCTACTTTTCGACTAAATGGATATTCTCAAAAGATTAATAAAAAATTCCTATTTAATCCTCCTGGTCGCCATAATGAAGAGATGAATAATGTAAATGGCAATATCTCTATACCATACATAAGTTCTGTTTCTCCCAAATTAGCCAAGGTTCTTAAAAAATACAACATAAGAACTTCATTTACTTCTCTTCCAAAAATCTGTTCTCTAGTAAGCCATCCAAAACCTAGTCATCATAATCTTAAATATCCTGGTGTTTATCAGATCTGGTGTGACTGTGACATTCCTTACTTTGGCCAAACAGATAAGTCAATCGAGTTACGCATTGAGGAGCACAAAAGAAACATAGCTTACAAGAGAACATGTGCCAGTGCTTTATCTAGCCATGTTGTGTTTTCGGTCAATTCTGATGAAGAAAACCATAGCCATACAATCCTCTGAGACAAATCTAACAACATTTTCCACTGCCATGACGAATTGGAAAGGAAGATTATAGAATCTAAGGAAATCATCCTCAACCCTGTACATCTAAACAACAACCTAAGCTACAACCTTTCAGACTGTCATTCTGCATGATCAAATACTGGCGCTCAAGGGATGCTATACACAGGCACACATCTAACAATGTAGCCAACGAGGGAACAGCTTTGAATACATTGACTTCAATGTTTTAATGTTAAATATATACATTTACTTTCCGTGATGTTTACAGTTTTTTTTCCTCCATGTTTAATGGTTATTTCTTTTATGATGTGCACCTGACGAAGGCTGTTAAAAAGCTGAAACTAATTGTGTAGTACTAATAAACTGTTTTTTCCATTTCTCTCGGTTTAAGTCATTCAATTAAAAAAAATATATATATATATATACAGGGTGTTCGGGATAAATTTGACAGTTTCGTAAGGAAAAAGAAAATCTTCTTTGTATCTATTAAATTTAATGAATTGACAAAAAAACATTACAGGCAGAGTTAATTACAATACTATCAACAAGATTTACTCAAAATAACCACCATTAGCATCGATCACAGCTTCAATTCTGCTTCGGAACCTCGAACAAGCTGATGCTACAGTCTCCCTGGGAAAGGCCGCAAAAACTGTTTTAATTTTATCCATTAACTGGGCTTTTGTATTACTGGAAGTGCGATTGGTGTCTTTTTCAACTGCGCCCCATACAAAATAATCCATGGGGTTAAGGTCTGGGGAGTTTGGAGGCCAAACATTTGGACTGGTGAAGTCGTAGAAATTTTCAGACAACCATTTTTGACTTTTCCCAGAGGTGTGGCAAGGGGCCGAATCCTGCTGCCATACATACGGCCTACCATTGGCTACCCTTGTTATCCAGGGCTTGACTACAGTTAGCAACTCCACGAACAAAGCCCGAATTCCAATGCCAGGGTTCTTCAACACCTGTTCCTGCAGATTTGCGAGGAATTCTGCTGTACGAACGCAATCAGATCGTCTGCTAGGGATCTTTCTTCTTGCTACATCCTCGTAGTCACCATTGCAAGTCTCTAGTTCATGCCTGATTGTTTTTACTGTATTCAGGGAGCATTGGGCAGCAGTCGTAATATCCTTATTTTGATGGCGGGCACGAATCATCATGATACAAGTTATTCTCTTCCATGATTCAGGTGGGTTCCAGCTATCCATCCTTTCTGACATCTTGTATATGAATGAAGAAGGGTCCAAACTTTTAAATGAAGAGAAGTGTGTGTTAATACATGTAACTTACGGAAAAATATAATTAATTATAAATATGTCAAATTTATCCCGAACACCCTGTATATATATTTCTACTGGCATTTCATGGTGCTTTTCAGATAGCCCGCATAGGTAGTCTGCCTTCCTTTTAACAAATCAAAGATATATAGAGAACAATTCCTCTTCATCATAAAGAACATAAGAAATACACAAAATATCATGAGCCGAAGCAATCTGGATTTGAAACACATACTATAATTTGCATGTGCACACTTTTCTGCAAGCTTCTTTTCTTTTCTTTTCTTGGTTACAGTGAAATTTAAGCTACTCCTACTGGCATTCCACGGTGTTTTTTTCAGATGGCCTACACAGGCAGTCTGCCTTCCTTTTAGCAAATCAGAGTAGAACATTTCCTCTTCATCATAAACAAAAAAATACACAAAATATCATGAGCAGGAGCAATCTGGATTTGAAAAGTATACTATAACCTGCACACACACACAAGAGGCTCATTAGAAAAAGACTAAAGATCATCCTACTCTCTCTCAGGGCATCTGTTGACTTACTTTCTAGGAACTTGCAATATGTTCTCTTCTTTTCCATGAATGCCTCTTTAACTTCTTAGTACACTTATAGGTCTGATTTTTTTTATTCCTGCAAACAACTTCATGTACCTCCCTCTAACTGAATGAATTTTTTTTGTTCAGGGTTTACCACTGAGACTCCAAAGTCTGGTTCTTGTTTTGAAACTCCTTCAATTTCTTCAGTAATAATTGTATAGTTCACCTCTAAAAACTACTCTTTAATTCTTTATAAAACTTTTTTTTTACATATTTTTCTTTTTAATACGATATTCATTTTTATCCTGATTAAAACTAAGTGATGATATTTATCAACAATAACACAGTCAACGAGATGTCTTTTTTCTTGTCTCTTCTCTATATTTTAATTTGTGCACATCTTTATGTTTAAACATAGTATTAGTGATGACTCTATCATGTACTGAACAGAAGTCCAGTAGGCACTTAACATTATCCTTAGCATTACCCTTTTCCTAATTCCTATCCTGTTTAGATCTCCAACAAGGATCCAGCTTTTCTTTAAGACAGCTACATTCTCTAAAACAAAAAATTGTTCCACTTCTTTCTTAGTGGAATCTTCTGTGGGGTCATAGGCTCAAATAAGGTTTCTTGTCAAATTCTTCATTTTGAAATTTTCACACAACTCTATTTGAAACTGCATGCCAATCAAGAAGTGGTGTTAAATGCTATCACTCTACTCCTTTCTTTCCCTGTTCACTAATGCCAAAATATAACATCATATATTTATTATTTAGTAGGAGCTCACCTGTTTTAGTCTTCTTTCTCTCTATCAGTAACACCAATTATGTCCATGTGGTATTCCTCCAGTTCTTCTGCTAGTTCAACTTCTTATTCATGTACAATTTGGCTGGCAAGTCCCAAATTGCCAGCTCATCCTTGTTCATTCAATACCCAGCAGACACCTACTAGTGAGACATACAGTGTAAAATGAGCTCCATCCCAGTTATCTGACTATGATCCTTAAGCAACCAACTGGTGTACAGTCCCGATTGTATTCCTCTTGAATATTGCTGTCACTGTTCTATCACTGCATATCAATATTTTAAAAACTCATTCAAAAATCAAAAATATCTTAAATTTTTATGTCTCCTCTGATTCTTTTACAACACTGGTTTCTCCATTTCTAAGCATTTTGGATAATCTACACATTTTTCCACCCTCATTTCCCATATTCCTCTTGCATGTTAGGCTTGTCTCAGCCAAGAAGGGTTTCTTGGAAACTTCACTATTGCTGTGACTGAACAGTTAATCCCAGCTCTAGTAGGAAAATCTCTGCCACTTCTGCATGGAACCAGGTAACTCACCTTCAATTAAAAAGCACTGATAACGGTCCTTCACATTCTAAACTCAAACTGAGGTCTTTCCAACTAAAGGGCATTGTCAAAATTAACTTAACGACAGAGGCTCCTTCACAATATTTAATTTTCTATATTCTCATCAAAATTTTTAGTTGATTTTACACAGATCTGAGCTCTGTATTCTATAAAAGAATACAGAGAATACATTTTTCTTTCAATTCTCTCAGACCAACTGCTGACTTACTTACCCAAGAAGTTTTAAGTTTTAATATATTTCTCTTCTTTTCCACGACCATTATTTTAACTTCTTGAGTTTGCCATGAAGTTTAAATTTTTTTCTACCCATGCATAAACAAGTTCAGAAGCCTCCCAGCCAAATTAATAAACTTTTTTTTTTTTTTTCATATTTAGCCATTGTCATGGAAAGGCTTAGACGTTGGTTATGCATTTTTTGCTAAATAATTTATAGAAATTGCAGCGTAAACTAGGATATACATTAAAATAAATTTTAATATACTTCAATATTTCGGCAATGTCACGTTGCCATTTTCAAGAAACTTAAGAACAAGACACGTGCACGCAGGCACAACAAACAGTAAGTGAGGAAGAAGCAGGAAGCTATTATTTCTCCTAAAGTCCTGATGGTGCCCCCTAGTGGGCAATGTTGGTATTCTTGGGCGATTGGGCTGAAGGTCTTCTGATGTAGGTTTCCCAAATTTGAGGCAGTCTCATGCAGCCAAATTTGTGAAAGTTTGGATTGTTTCTTAGGGCTGAAGCTGATTCCATGAAAAGCCTTTCATATTTGTATTTACTACAGTGTATTATGTGTATTAGCTGTCCTACTTTGGCCAAACAGGCAGGACAGCAAATATCAGAATTTCAGAACACAATGACTACATCTGGTTTAACCAATACAGCCACTCTGGTCTTGCTGCCCATGCGCTAGATACCTGCCATAGAATATGGTGGAAGAAAACCACGATAATACACCGTAGTAAATACAAATATGAAAGGCTTTTCATGGAATCGGCTTCAGCCTTAAGAAACAATCCAAACCTCAACAAATTTGGCTGCATGAGACTGCCTCAAATTTGGGAACCTACATCAGAAGATCTTCAGCCCAATCGCCCAAGAATACCAACATTGCCTGCTAGGGGGCACCATCAGAACTTTAGGAGAAATAATAGCTTCCTGCTTCTTTCTCACTGTTGTTGTGCCTGCGTGCATGTGTCTTGTTCTTAAGTTTCTTGAAAATAGCAACGTGACGTTGCTGAAATATTGAAGTATATTAAAATTTATTTTAATGTATATCCTAGTTGACGTTGTAATTTCCTTAAATTATTTAGTAAAAAATTTAGCCATTGAGTGTCCAAGGTGTGGTTCTAGTTTCAAACTCTTACTTTTTTTTTAATGGCTAAATTGTTATTATTGTTAAAGATATCTTTCAAGATACAAGATCATACAACAGATTTGAAATGAGCAGTGATGACTGTTTACTATTGAGAAGAATAAAAATGAATATCATATTGAAAAGAAAATTATCAAAGAAAGTTTTAAAAAGATCCAAGTGCTGCAGTTTTCAATAATATCTGTAATTTGAGTCTATAGTTCCCCACTGAAAACTACAGCACTCTGACTCTTTTTAAAACTTTCTTTGATAATTTTCTTTTCAATATGATATTTATTCTTATTCCACTCAAAAGTAAACAGTCATCACTTCTCATTTCAAATCCACTGTATACTCTTATATTATTATTATTACATGACATCTCCAGAGAGCCCAAAGACTCATTGAGGGAGGGCACCTACTCTACAACTCTGTCTTCAATCCACCATCTACAATGAACCGCAACTACACCAACGGCATCTACCGCCCACCACCACTAGTATTTCCACAGACAATCACATGCATCCATGCCCACGGCGGGATTTGAATCTGCAGCCTTTTGGCTGGAGAGCGGATATGCTTACCACTCAGCCAACCAGGCAGGCAGAAAAAAGACTTAGTAAAAGTTCCTGTAGTCAGGGACTAGAACTGAATTAACGATGCTTTTTCTTCGGGGAGATCTAGCACCTTGGATGGCCTACACCACTTCCACTGAGCTACACAGGCCTATCTTGAAAGATATCTTTAACAACAATAACAGTCAATAAGAATTTTCTTAATTCTTTTAAATTTTGTCCATACGAATTCGTTAACATTTTTATGCATTGGAATATGGTGTTAGTAATGACTAGTCCAGTCCTGATGAGATTTCTAGCAGTACTTACGATTATTATTAATTTTGTCCTTTTCTCAAATCATTCATATATGCTTGTTATGCAATTCATATTTCCAATTAGAACTAGCTTTTTTTTTTTTTTTTTCCAAATCAGCTACTTTCTGTACTGACTTGCTTCTGTACATCTTTACTGTTATCTTCTGTCAGACTACAGCCAGAGATAAGTCTCACTGCTGAATTTCCCATTTGAAATTTACTTGCATCCTTCTACTCAAAACTGCATACCATTCAAGAAGTTTATTTTCATGTTAATGCTGAATGCCACAGTTATCTCTTCCTTAAACAAATAATTATTGTCTGAATACAGCACGTCTTATTATTTAGTAGTATCTCACTTTAGTCTTCATCTCAGTAACCTCCATTATGTTGGTATAATACTTCTTAATTCTTACAGAAGCATCATTTCATTCCATTCATACTTCTTATTGATGGTGGCTATCTTCCTTTCTGCTGAAGTTCAGTTTCTCTGAGCAGACAACTAACTGCTCACCCCAATTTCCAATGAAAACAGTAAGGATGTCTTGTTTAATTAGGTAACACCCTAGGTAGAATGACATTTTGTGATATTGTACCATCATTTTTATAATAATTTATGCTTCATATCCATATAATTGTAATAATATCCAAATGTTATTTCAATGGACACTTTGCACCTATTATCTAATAATGTGTAAACACATCAATGCTGGTATGGTAGTTAAGCAAAACCCTAAACAAAAACTATCAAATAAATATTATTGTGATCTTTAAAATATTAAAACACCTGAAGACTTAATGACTGTTATAAAATTCTAAATGTTTAGTCAAATACTTGCAATCAAAATATATTCCACTCACCACAACTTTTTTTCCTACATAATTAAGGGTGGCCGGATGGTGAACATATAGAGTAGCATCATAAGCAGGTTCACGAGAATTGTTTACTACAACTGAGAGATTTACTGCCTGTTCACCCAGATATAGTACTGAATAACCACGTTCATCACTAAGAAAAAAAAATTATGCCATTTATTATCGAAATAAATATCACAATTTTTCAAAATAACCAAATCACAGTACAGCAAATTCATTCAATCTTCAGATTTGCAACTAAACATAGGATCATCATAATTAAAGCATCTCTCTCTTTTCAGAAATTTTTGAAGATACACTATTCACAGCATCTTTTAGTGGTCAATTTAAATAAATTTCATTAATGTAAAGTCCAGAACAAAGGGAGGAAATCACAAAACAAAAAAATCACAATATCTACCAGGAGCAAAATGGTGCTATCGCTATGTTTAATCTTGCTGTTTCAGTGATACATGTGTCCATAATGTATCTCAAATTAACACAATACCACAAAGAAAAGTGTGAATAATATACTACTGAAATAAAGAGTCAAAAGGCTTCACGTCGGCGATGTAAATTTATTTAAATTAAGGGGATATTAAATCCCACATTATTTCAAAGTCGAATAAGAAACTCAAAGATAGAAATCAAAACGCTTCATGCTGAATATATAGCAAACTATAAAAGTTTCGGCGAATCCTAGCATAAGCTAAACATATGGTTCAATACTAGGGCAACTCATAGCAAAGGCGGGTAAAGTTCTGATGACTATCCTTAGTATTTCCCATAATGTAAAACACATCTCCTAGGAGATGTATGATGTTATACATTATGGGGGAAGGTTTCCCAGACCAGTTTCAACCTTTATTGAGGTCTCATAAGTGAGTAGGTGGACCTAGATAATACTAAGGTTGTAGTGAGCAGAACTTATATACTTTGCTATACGAGTTGTCAAAAAGGTGTACCAATAAGTTACTGAAATAATGCGTTTTACATTATGGGAAATACTAAGGATAGTGATCAGAACTTTACCCACCTTTTATGAGTTGCCCTAGTATTGAACTATGTGTTTAGCTTACGCTAGGGTTCGTCAAAACTTTTAGTTTACTATATATTCGGCATGAAACTCTTTGATTTTTATCTTTGAGTTTCTTATTTGGCTTTGAAATAATGTGGGATTTAATATCCCCTTAATTTAAATAATTTTACATCGCTGAAGTAAAGCCTTTTGGCTCTTTATTTCAGTAACTTATTGGTGCACCTTTTTGACAACTCGTATAGCAAAGTATATAAGTTCTGCTCACTACAATCTTAGTATTATCTAGGTCTACCTACTCACTGATGATACCTCAATAAAGGTCGAAACCAATCTGGGTAGTGATCTTCCCCCTAATATATAACATCATACATCACCTAGGAGATGTGTTTTACATTATGGGAAATACTAAGGATAGTGATCAGAACTTTACCCACCTTTGCTATGAGTTGTCCTAGTTGAACAATGTGTTTAGCTTATGCTAGAATTCGCCGAAACTTTTATAGTGTGAATAATATATTTAAAAGCTATATGTATTCAATTGCCACTGAAATATAGGGCTATTAAATCTATTATTCACTCTCTATCTTGTCTTATAATGTTAATTTGTGAAATGCAATTAATATATCATGGTCATGCTAGCAGGTATAAAAAGACATGAGCTAGTATATGCATGATTATTATTATATGGGCACTTCCATGGAGTTCAACGACTCATTGCAAGAGATTCAAACTATTCACACAATCCATGATACAAGGGTGATCTCAAAAATTCTCGGCTTAACAATGAAAAAAAAACAAATTTATAATTTCAAAATTATTTTTATTTTTCAACATAATCTCCCTTAAGACTAATACATTTATTCCAGTGATGCTCCAGCACCATTATCTCGTCCCTGTAGAGGTTCTCAGTAAGATCTGCAAAATATCCTTCTACAGCTGCAATCACCTCTTGATTCGAAGGAAAATGCTGACTAGCGAGGAAGAGTTTTAGTTTTTGGAAGAGATAGAAATTAGAGGGAGTCAAACCTGGGGAATAGGGTGGATGTTCCAACAATTCATAGTGCAGATCCCTTAATTTTCCCATTGCCAAAACACCTTTGTCGGCAGGTGTATTGTCCTGATGAAAGACGATTTTTTTCTTCTGCAAACCGGATCTTTTCTCATGAATTTTTTCATTTAATCTGGTTAAAAGATTGGAATAATATTCCTGGGTTATTGTTTTACCCTTTTCAAGATAATTAATAAACAAAATGCCTCTAGCTTTTCAAAACACTGATGCCACGACCTTTTCTGCTGATGGAACCAACTTTGTCTTCTTTGGGGCCGAACAACCGGCTTCTGTTCACTGTTTTGACTGCTATTTGAATTCTGGTGTGTAATGGTGAATCCTAGTCTCATTCATAGTAATAAATCGACACACAAAATCAGTTTTATTCTTGTTAAAACACTCCAAGCACTGTTCAGAGATTTTCATGCATGGGTTTTTGATTTGCTGTGAGCAAGCCCAGCACCCATTTTGCGCAAAGCTTTTTCATTTGCAGTTCTTCACGCAAAATATATCCTACACGTTCTTTTGAAATGCCTATAGTCTCGGCAATTTCATGCATGTTGACTCGCCAGTCATCCAATAACATATCGTGCACTTGATCGAAGGACTTTTAAAAAGTGTTGTTACACTTTTTAAAAGTCCTTCAAGTAGATCATCTTCAAGGCTGGTACAGCCGCTTTTAAATTCGGCAGCCCATTTCTTAATTGTCGAAAACAAAGAGTGCCCATAAGCTTTTATGAACTTTGAATGAAATTCTTTTAGTATTAAACCTTCTTTTACAAAGAATTTTATAACCGCACAATACTCAATTTTATCCATTTCGAGGGATATAGGGCTTTTAAGCCCTATATTCCTAGAAGCAACTGTCTGAAACAACACTTTCTTCACTTCATACAGCTGTATAAAACAAACTACTTGATAGAATGACTTGCAATTTCACATGGATACGTATGATAGATGTACCAACTTAGGAAAAAAAAAAAAAAATCTTGTCCAATAGTGTTGCCATCTATAGCTGAGAACTTTGACCACCCTCATACCTCTCCTTGAAACCATTAACAGACAAAGTGCTAAAAACTGATTCTGGCAAGCCATTCACAACTCTCCAAGAGAAAAAATCTAGTCCTCATGCTCTTATTAACCACACTTTTACTCAACTTCCATCCTGCAAAAACTCTCCATATCAAATTGATTCACTATTACTCTACTTAATTTTGCATCACATCAGCAAACTGAAATTTTCCTTTCAGATTATTTCCTATATCATTTATGTACAAATTAAAAGTAGTGGTCCTAGCACTGAAACTTTGCAACACCCGTTAGTCACCGGTTCTCACCTGGTTCTGCTCCTCTATATATCAGTCTCTGACATCTGTCCAGCAACCACCCTCTTATCCATATAACCAGTGTCAGATCCATCTCAATTTGTTCTAATTTGTGTAAGAGAGTTCCAGGTGCTATTCAGTCAAATGCCTTTGCAAAATCCAGCAAAATTGTGTAGCCATTTCTTCTATGCAACTCTATTTCCTCTAGGCATGACCCACCCTTCACAAAGCCACGTTTGCTGCTCATCAAGTATCATATTCTTATCCACTCATTTTTGAATTCTCCTTTTGACCGATTTTTCCAGTACTTTTACTCCCACTGTTGGTATATAATTTGCTACTGTAGTCTTAGAATCTCCCTTATGTAAGGGAATTATTTTGACCTCTTTCCACTCTCTTGGAACTCTACCAGAGCTAAGACTTAAATTAAAGAGCCTCATCAGAGGACTACATTCCTGCAAAATGCAAGCTGATATATCATGTAATCTCCCACAGCTGTATTTGCATTGTGATTCTGCAATATCCTAAGAACCTCCAATCATCCAACTCTGTTCCCACAAAAGTCCCTGTCACATCATTTACCTCATTTATCCTTGGAAAAGGGTTCATTCAGTAACTCAACTATTTTATCTGCTGATATCTCATGTATAAACATATATATATATATATCGCAAGCTGATATCTCATTTACTCTCCCACAGCTGTATTTGCATTGAGATTCTGTAATATCCTAAGAACCTCGAATCATCCAACTCTGTTTCCACAAAAGTCCCTGTCACATATGTCACAGCATTTACCTCATTTGGATAATATATCCTTTTAAAAGGGTTCATTCAGTAACTCAACTATTTTATCTGCTTCTGTCACCTCTTGCCCATCAGTACTCATTATGGTTTATCTTTCATAGTCATTCTTCCTCTTACTTGCCACATAGTTAAAGAACTCAGCTAGTTTCTTCTTGTAATCTGATTTTGCCTTCCTTACCATGCCGATCACCTTTCTTACCTGACTCTTGTACTGTTCATGAGTCTGCTGGTCACCTTTCTTCTTATAC